>NC_134408.1:124258475-124558475 GCF_038048845.1 Mixophyes fleayi | reverse complement strand
TATCTCTTGCAGATTGCTATGGAGGTAAAGGTGATGTAGAAGATCCCCTTGATGTAGGTCTGAATGCTGAGGTTTCAGCCTCGAGAATCCTTGTTCAAGGACCACCTTCTTTCCAAATGTCTCAGCGGTCATATCTGGAACTCTTTTGTCCACTTCCTTCAGCTTCAGAACGAAGGTCTGCCTCATCCAGGGTTCCAGGGTGGGAGTTCTCTGGGGTTGTCCTGGCTGGGCTTCCCTTGTCCAGAAGCAGATGGGACAGTGGAGGCAGAGGTTCAGGCCTCAGGGAGAAGCTTTGGTGCAGGGGTCTTTTCTTCCTTCTTCCTAGGGACAGGAGAGGGGTGGTGGCAGTGTACGGAAATGACATGCAGAATGGCATATTTAATATTCCCTATTTACCTTGAACACACTGGTTTCCCTATTGTTCTGTAACGTGAAACTCTGCCGCCTTACAAATCACTGACAACAATAATAGCTTGCAGTATAGCAGAGCAGTACAAGAAAGTGAAACAATAACATAATTGCAAAGCATGAAGCCTATGTCTATAGAGGCATACTACTGGCAAAATGTTACTTTTACAATGTTAATAATTTAAGGCTAGTTATCTCCAGGGGAAGGGGGGTTAAAAACTATGCTTTTGCAAGTGTTTTTAATATAAGTAAAAGCATACAAATGGGTAGAGGGGTGGAACCTATGTGATATAATGACCGCATCCCACTCTAGCTTGCGTCTTCAGTCAATGTCTGCTCTATTCATTTAAGTTCTACTTTTTTAATACACATTAATATAATTTTTTTATTTCTTATTTGTGTAGTTCTTGGTTTCTCTCATTAATGGTGTATTATAGCATTTTTTCCCTAGTTATCAGTAACCTAGTATTTAAAGAAATATCAAGAAAAAGGGCACGTGGAACCAAAAATAATTTATTTAAAATTAAAAAATGATTTCTCTAGAGGAGTCAGGCCTTCAAAGAAATACAGACACCCTGAAGCTAGGAAAAAACAGCTCTGTGCTGATAGTACTGGGGCTCATCCCGACATTCCTGGCTGGTGGGTGCTGAGGAAATAATTAATTGTTTATAGTAAAAAAAAAAAAAATTAATATGTGCCCCTACATAAATGGCGCTTGTAGAACTACAGGTGTCAGCATACCCATGGCTGCCAGAGAATGCTGATACTTGTAAAACTACAGGGTCTACTGGAGCTTGGATGTGACAATTGTAAAATCATAAGAAAAGATCATTTTGGTTCTGAATTGACTCCTTATATCATGTATCCTTATATATGTAATGTTCTATTGAGAGGCAGCACAATAAAAGTTGTTTAGAGACAGTTTTCACAAACTACGTATTTCAACCTGTGGTGTATTACATGACTTAATTGTGTGCATTCATCATAAACAATTTAGCATGGATTCTGAGGACCTCTAGTGTTGACATTTGTCACTGCATGCCCGACAGCTTATTAAGGTTGTGCTGCTTTCCAAACACAGCACGTTCCTATCATATTGCTGTCCGATTAAGTTGGTATGGAGGGCCTGACCTGTATGGGTGAGGGCCTAATTTAGTGCAATGGATTCTCACTATAGCAAATTGCACCTACTCTGGCCAAACGTCACATGAAACATACCCATTATGAGCAAAAGCAAGCCCACTGTGGGAACACCTCACAAAGCATACGCATGCTCACTCTGACTGCATATGGACATAGAATGCTGATTTATATTACTCAAATGATCAAATGCCTGTGGTGGGGGGCAATCTTAGAAATCAGCAGGAGTGAGTGAGTAGGGGATAGCAGTGGGGTAGGTGAGACTGACATATATTTTACTTTCTTAGTACTTCCTATCATCGGTTCTTGATAACTTCACCTAACATTAATGCAGATGTGAAGCACCATATCTCACTCTGACTCTCCTGCGGAGCTATGTTGTGATTGATCTTCAGTGCGTGCATGCATACATGGCTCCCCTGCTGTCAACAACAATCCAACAAATTAAGATAGCAGTCACAGTCTCTACAGGTATGTTAAACACTGTAAAATGTATCTTTATTTCAATCCTTTATTCGCAAAATGACCTGACAACCCAGCTTCCTACTTTATTTTGTGAATACAGGATTGAAATGAAGATACATTTCCCATTATTTAACACACACGGGGATAGTGGGGATGCTTTCTTCTTTTAACTTTTATTAAATTGACCTAACCTCCTAATCTATAACATACAGCAACACTATTCTTATTCCTGACTTTTTCTAAACACTTCCTCCTTTGCAGTCAATGAGTGACTGCAGAAGTAGAACAACAGTGTTTCTCCAATTAGAATGTTACAGCCAATGAAACCTTGTTTTAGTAGTGCAGAGCGCTAGACGATGTAACAAATTTCAGTGGATCTAGTGTTTATCTAAAAAGAGTGTAATTAAAAAGTAAAAATTGCACTTACAATTATAACATTGGTCATACAGGCTGTGGACATTTAAATGGCTGCACACTCAATAACACACAATATATTGAAATGTTTTACATTTTAGCTACCGCTTTCCACTGCTGAAATGATCTCTGAGCACATGAAGGTGGAGGTGGATTTGGGAGAATTCTCTCTTACCGGAGGTGCAGCTGTGCATGAATTAGATTGAAAGACTCATGACTCACACATTTGGTTGCACTCTCCATTATCCCTGTGATATGAACATTGAAACAGCCAATGAAACCTTAGCAACATCAACCAGTGAGACTACAGTTGTTTCATTACATGAAGCCACTTTAGTTCCAGACAGTGCCAGGAAACCTTTTGTTTCTTCCAACAAAAGGTTCTGTTCCAGCGCCGGCCCCCGGACAGCCCTTTCCAAACCCTGTGCACCTGGTAAACCTTCATGATCATTATTATGTTTGATTATTATTATTCTGCAATCCTTCCGAGACTCCCACAAAAGTGTCAACAGTCCTTATCTGTCTTTTCTCAGTATATCAGATACTGACCTTCATTTAGTAGAAATTGTTCTGTGTACAAGTTACTGGAACCGAATCAGCCACACTGTATATAGCAATTAGCCAGTGCTTTGGCTACATTCCAGCCTTTGATGTGTACAGTGTAGAAGGAGTTAATAGAATATATGTATCTTGTACAGAATTTTCAGGACAGTTTCTACTAGATGAAGGTCAGCGACTGATACACTCAGAAAAGGCAGATAACGAGACTAGGAAGGATGGGGAGAAATTGTGAAGTTTTGTATTTTTTGTTTACACTTATTGCACTAATGACCACACATTTTATCCAGCTGCACAAAATACTATTTAAATAGAATATCTTTTTTTGGTACTGGTATTTATGTTAACCAGTGGAGTTATGTTCACACACCGTTTTTAATTGAATACATACCACTTATCACTAACTTGCATGTATTGGGTACATGCAAATTATTTGATGTATTCATGAGCAGAAAAGAGGGTATGAAAAAACAGCTAACACTCTTTAGATTAGTCCTCGGGTTTCTGTGTTGGGACTTTTCCCTTAATGCCATATCATTATGCCTCAGCTGTTCACGTCTAACAGAGTCATGTCTTCGAACAGAAGCTAAAGCTTGGTCATACCTCATATTGAGGAGATAAAGCAGCAATCCCACGTAGAAAGGGAAGATTTAACAGTACACAAAGCAGCCAGAGCTTTGAGGATGATCCAAAGCATCTTTGCGCACTACATAATGTACCTGTGACTGTGGTTACCATGGCAGTCCCTGACACTGTGCAGATTTAGCAATCGTTAATAGCAGCCTGAAGAAACAAACCAAGGAGAAATGGTAACATTCTTCTTGTAGCTTGCAACAGTGATTTATATATATATATATATATATATATATATATATATATATATATATATATATATATATATATATATATATATATATATCAGACCTCATGGGATTAATGCTTTAATAGCAATGCTTACTAACTGAATCTGATATATTTCTTGTATTATTTAATTGTTTTTCTAATACTAAGTTGTAGTTGTAAAACTGGAAGATTTGTGTCAGTCTGATTGTTTAATCAAAAGTTCTAAAAACCTTTAAAAGAACCTTGAGAGTGTGGCAATAATAACATTCTATACTTAGTCACTTTCTACATTCTTTGTTCCATGACGTGATGTGTGTCTGATAGAGTTCTAATGATGGCTGCTACGCTTCATATGCTCATTCTTAGCTTCACACGCACCCAGCTTATGAACCTCACATTACGTCTATGTATTTAAATATTTATGACGCATTAATATTTGTTTTTTAACCTTCCATTCAGTTACAGTCATGTGTCTGAGTTTCTTTTTTCGGTTATATTGTAGGCCACTGGAACGATCTGGAGAAGATGTGGACATAATATTTTCCCGTCTGAAGGGAGTCAAAGCGTTTGAGAGGTTTCATCCGAACCTGCTCCAGCAGATTTGTTTCTGTGGTTACTATGAGAGTTTGGAGAAAGGAGTTACGTGTAAGTGACTGTGAATGTGATGCATGACACAGGGTCATCGCTAAAGTTCCAACTAGCATTTTAAGATCTCAAAACACATTTGCCGAAATAGAGTTAAATTTATAACCTGCACCTAATAAGTAATCTGTGTTAGTGTATCAGGAGCGCTTTTGCTCCATCTCCTGTGGTTGCTATGGCAACCGCTACTTTCCCTGGTAGTCTAGGAGGAAACAGGAAGTGGGGCAGGACTACAATGTCTGATTTGCGCTACTGCGCATGCCCAGACCTCTGAAACCGGAAGTTCAGCTTTTCGCGCCGCACATACTTTATAGATAGTGAGAGGACAAGTCGCAGCAGAGTTAGCTGCTTGGCTAAGTGTGTATAAAACCCCAAAAGCCCTCATAATAGTGAACGGAGGCTCCCTACTGTCCCTGACCACATCAAGTAACTGCACGGCTGTGCAGTATATAGTAAAACCTGCCTGCATCTGTATATCTATATAAGACTGCATCTGCATACCAGCATATCTACCTACAAGTGTGTGCTGCATATATATCTGTATTGTCTGATTGCTGCAACTGTTGTTACTGCTGAATACTGCTGTACTACAAACAACTGTGAGTAACTACATTCATCTGTTGTTATCATCTTTAAATAAACAGCAACCTGTTTAAGTTACAAAAGCGTTGTGGCTTAACATCCACATTAAAACCGCTGAACACCTTTAGTAACATCAGAAGGTATAACCAACAGGTTATGGGCCCAGCACCGTGTGTTAAAGTAAACGCTTAATACGTAAAGAATGATAACAAGTGCAAAAGAATAAAAGGAAGCTTTTATTTTGGAAGAATAGTCCTTTATTCACTACACAAAGAAAAATGCACAGTACAGGCACCAGTATGATCTTTGTTAAATTAAAAGGTTCTGAAAATTATGCAATGTGGAAATTAGCAATGCAAATGCAATTAATGTGGGAGAAGTTGTGGAAAGTCACAGTAGATCCAGAAGCCAGTCCAAATGCTGGTGAGGTGAATAGAGCCATGGGCACCATAGGCTTAGCTGTAGAACAGCACGTGTATTCTATCATTAATGATAAAGATTCAGCAAATAGATGTGGACTGCTCTGAAAAATGCAGATGAGGACAAAGGTCTGATGAGAAGGATAAACTTGAGGTGTACACTGTACGGGACTAAATTGACTACTTGTGAGAACATGGATGAGTATATAGACAAAATGCTGTCGATATCCCAGCAATTGGCATCTGTGGGAGCACAGGTGGACGACGAGGAAGTCGTAATGGTGATGCTGCAGGATCTCACACCAGAGTATGATTTCCTTGTAATAGCTTTGGAGTCCAACGATACCAAGTTGACGACATAAATCGTGAGAACTAAGCTGCTGCAGTTCAAACAGAGAATTCCTGTCAAAGCAAATGCTGAGAGTTCCGCTCTACTCACAAAAGGTACGAAGTCCAAGAAGCCCAAGTACAAATGCTTTGTATGTCATAAGATGGGTCTGAATGCAGACTAAAAGTTAGAAGTGGTGCGCAAGAGAATAAACGTGAAAAACCTAATGAGTCAGCATTGAATGTAGCAGATAGTCATCAGAAAGACTACTGGTATATGGACTCGGGGCCACAAGACATTTCAGCTGCAATCAGGATTGGTTCAGTTCGTTGAAACCATGTTATCCAGTTACAGTAAAAGGAATCAGTGGAAAAGTTCTTACTGCAACAAAAAGTTGGGACTATCACAGTCCGAGTATAAAAGGTGAAACCATCATCACAAATATCCAAGATGTATTGTATGTACCAGAGTTGGGAACCAAACTTACCGCTATAAGCATCCTTGAGAGAGGTCAGATAACAGTAAATCAATGGAGCTGTGGCATAGGAGATTGGGTCATCTGGGATATGACAACGTCCAGAAGCTGGCTGATGGGATTGTGACAGGCATCACTGTGAACAGTTCAGAGAGACCGACATGCGGGAGCTGCATAAAGGCTACGCAAACTCATTGCCCCTTACCCAAGTCAGCAACTAGAGCTGAAGCACCCCTAGCTCTAGTGCATAGATGTGTGTGGTCCGATGGTCAATGGCTATAGATATTTTCTCACACTCATTGATGACGCAACTAGGATGACACACTTCTACTTCATAAGAGCTAAGAGTGAAGTCGTAGAGGAAATTGCGGAATACAAGAGCCTTGTAAAGACTCAAATGGGTCTGAAACTAAAAGTCTTGAGATCCGACAATGGCGGAGAATACGACAATGGGACTTTAGCAGAATTCTTAAGAAAATATGGCATACAGCACCAATTAACAATTGCCTACACACCAGAACAGAACGGTGGGAGTGAACGAGCAAACAGAACAATTGTTGAACGAGCACAGACTATGTTGAATGACGCAGTTTTGGAGAAAAGTTTTTGGGCTTAAGCAGTGTCCACTGCAGTCTACCTTAAAAACCGAGCGCCCACAGTAGCTGTTAAAGGTAAAACGCCACTGGAAGCATGGTCCGATAAAAAGCCAAGTGTCAACCATCTCCATGTATTCGGCTGTAAGGCGCATGCACATATTCCTAAAGAAAAGCAACGTAAGTTAGATACCAAGTCAGTGGAGTGTATCATGCTCGGGTACTGCCAACAGAGTAAAGGATACAGACTTTGGGACATTAACAACAAACGTTTTATCAAATCCAGAGATGTGGTGTTTCACGAAAACACGACACCTAGTGGAGTAGTGGATCAGCAACCACAAGAAAAGTTAGTGACACTGGATGTTCAGGCAGCAGAAAGCGTGTCTGAGTCAGAAAATGTAATTGCGGATATCCAACCGGAAAACAGAAGTTCGACGAGGAGCACCAAAGGTATTCCCCCTAGGAGATATAGCGAGGAGTTCGCTAATCTAGCCTTTTGTGAACCGCAAAACATTGAAGAGGCAAAATCAAGCGACGACTGGGAACAGTGGAAAACGGCCATTGATACAGAGTTAACAGCTCTGGATGACAATCATACATGGACTGTAGTTGACAGGCCGAGTAACCGAAAAAGGATCAGGAATAAGTGGGTCTTTTGTAAGAAAGTGAATGCGAACGGTACCATCGCACACTATAAATCCTGCCTTGTTGCCAAGGGCTACACACAAAAGTCTGGGATCGACTACGGAGTGATCTTCTCGCCTGTTGCCAGATACAGCACCCTGAGGTTAGTAATTGCCATCTCCACTATCCATGATTTGTTGTTGTATCCGCTTGACTTTGACCCAGCATTCTTGAATGGAGAATTCTTAGAGGAGATTTACATGGAGCCACCTGAACACTACAACGAGGGTGTCTACCAAGCAGGTAAAGTCTGCCTCCTAAAGAAGTCACTTTATGGACTTAAACAAAGTGGTCGATGTTGGTACATAAAGCTTGATGCTGTACTGCTAGACATGGACTTTAATAGGTCAGATACTGATCATTGTCTGTATCACAAAACCATAGAGGTAAAGATGTCCTTCTTAGTTGTGTAAGTAGATGATCTGTTACTAGCAGGACAAGAGAGACACATCACCAATACCAAACACCAGTTGATACAGACGTTCAAATTAAAGGATCTAGGTCCTGTAAACAAGCTGTTAGACATGAGGATCGTGCAAAATTTGAATGATGGAACTGTTACAATTGATCAACAGACATGCATCAAAAATATACTTACCAAGTATGGGATGTTTGATGCAAAACCAGTTAATACACCTGTGGATAAAAGCTTAAAAATGACAAAGGACAAGCAGTGAAGAGAGAGAGGAAATGAGCATAATCCCTTACAGAATTGCTGTTGGAAGCTTAATGTTTGCAAGTATTGAGACTCAACCAGACGCCACATATGATGTGAATTGTGTGAGTCAATCTACAATCAATCTTGAGAAAAGACATTGGACTAAAATCAAAAGAATTCCAAGAATTAATGTCTTGCATTGTTTACTAACCCTTAATTTCTTATTACAGAAAAAAGAGACTTTATTGAAAATTGTAATGTTAGATAAAGTCAAATTGTTTTTCTTGGTGACAGGAGACGTTGCTAAGCGAGGGAGTGCTGATGTATCAGGAGCGCTTACGCTCTGTCTCCCGTGGTTGCTATGACAATCGCTACTTTCCCTGGTGGTCTAGGAGGAAACAGGAAGTGGGGCAGGATTCCAATGTCTGATTTGTGCTACTGCGCATGTCCAGACCTCCGAAACCGGAAGTTCAGCTTTTCAATTCTAGATAGCGAGAGGACAAGTCGCAGCAGAGTTATCTGCATGGCTAAGTCTATATTAAACCCCAAAAGCCCTCATAATAGTGAACGGAGACTGCCTACTGTCCCTGCCTATATTAGAGGAGTCTGCCACAACAAGTAACTGCACAGCTGTGCAGTATATAGTAAAACCTGCCTGCATCTGTATATCAATATAAGACTGCATTTGCATACCAGCATATCTACATACAAGTGTGTGCTGCATATATATATGTATTGCCTGATTGCTGCAACTGTTGTTACTGTTGAATACTGATGTACTACAAGCAACTGTGAGTTACTGCATTCATCTGGTGTTATCATCTTTAAATAAACAGCAACCTGTTTAAGTTACAAAAGCGTTGTGGCTTAGCATCCCAACCGCTGAACACCTTTAGTAACATCAGAAGGTATGATGTGAATGAGTTCTCTGTACAGCGCTGCGGAATTAGTGGTGCTATATAAATAACTGATGATGATGATGATAAAGGTATAACCAACAATCTGTAAATAATATGCGATTAAAATAAATAAATTAGTTATCATGGAAAAAGTTCATTAACATATGTTAATAATGTAGGGTGAGATTTATGGAAAGAACAGCCGATTTTGGCAGTGACTAGATACCGTAATAATGCAATATAGTTATCCTTGTGCAACCACACTTATATGGCAAAATAATTCCTTTTGAATTTCAAAATACAGCATTGGGCTGAGATACAAATGTAGAAAAAGTTTACACTGTACTCTGAGTTAAATGGACATATTTACCCCTCTCTACTGCTCTATCTACTTGAACCCTACCCTACTTTTTATAAGATAATAATACATAATATATTTCTAGTAATATTGATTATATGTTATTAATCTGTCTATAATACATAATCGGTGTTAATGCCTATATAAGAAACAGTGCAATATATCCTTATCTTTGGTGGTGAGTGATGTCAGACAGTGACAAGGGTAACTATATTTCACTAAGTGTTCATTTGAGGGCATAATGTAACCATACTGTGGGCAGCACAGCACGGTGGTTTAGTGGTTAGCACTTCTGCCTAACAGCACCAAGGTTATGATTTTGATTCCCAACCATGATCTTATCTGTGTAGAGTTTGTATTTTCTCCCCATGTTTGTGTGGATTTCTTCCGGGTGCTTCGGTTTCCTCCCACACTCCAAAAACATACTAGTAGGTTAATTGGCTGCGATTAAGACTGCCCTTAGTGTCTCTCGGTCTGTGTGTGTGTGTGTTAGGGGATTTAGACTATAAGCTCCAATGGGGCAGGGTCTGATGTGAGTGAGTTCTCTGTGCTGCACAATTAGTGGGGCTATATAAATAGCTGATGATACTGTAGATACAAAGACAGCAGTATTCAGTGTCGGACTGGGACATAAAGGGCCCACCGGGAAAATGCGGTGATAGGGGCCCATTACATTGGGGTGTGGCCAACTGCAAGAGGGGGTGTGGCCAGTCATTAAAGGGGTGTGGTCTGTCCACAGAGGACAACGTATAGCACCAAGTGTAGTCTATAAAGAAAAAGCGGACCTTGCAAATCAGGTCAATTTCACATGTATTACGTAAAGAAAATAGAGATGAAATGTGTATCAATCAATAAATAACCTTTATTTATACTGATAAACAAATGTATGATTAAATACAAAACTATACATTAGAAATAGAAAATTAAACAGCAGCTTTTAAATGAAAGCACATAAATTAACCATCAATGGTTGTAACATACAGTTATGGACATTTTTTCATTTAGTTTAACAGCCTCCCCATTAACAGTATAATTTTATGTTTACAAGTAGTGCTTTTATATTGTCCAAAACTAACCCCCCTACCCTATCCTCTTTTTCAGTTCAAGGCACCCTTAGGGCCTCCATAATTTTTTCAAGGCACCATTAAGCCAAAATAATTACCAAGTAGTCCCCCGCCTTGCTTAACACTGGCCACGAGGCACCCCTGTGAGATCACCGAGGCACCCCAGGGAGCCACGGCACATGCCTTGGGAACCACTGAGCTATACATATATATATATATATATATATATATATATATATATATATATATATATATATATAAATATGTACATCTATACAAATACACAATACCAGATGTTTGCTTGGATACTTGCGAGAAACAACAATATGGTGTGACTGCTCTCCACACCTCAATTATTCTGTCAGCAATACAACAAAACAACCTGTCCTTGGTGACATGTTAGTATTAGATTAGTTCTTAAAGAATCACTTGATAACATATACTCATATATTTCTGATAGTGTTTTATTCATTTTTCCCTATTAGAATAACTGGCATTCTCTAAAACAAGTATGTCATCAATATGTAGGTGAGCACTGCAGTACACACACTGAATAATATTCAGGTGCCAGTATTTTCATGATATATCCTCTACTTCCACTTCCATAAAGTAGGACAAATAATTATGAAAAAGAGAAATAGGGATCAGGCACAAAAAGGGAGATGGAAAAAGGACAACAAGTGGGTAACAAGTGCCTGTGCTAAATGGTATCACAAGATGTAAATAAATAGTAATAGCAGCATGAATATGAGGTATGCATGTAAACAGGACAAATAATTGGAAGATGAGAGAAATAGAAATACTGTACGTACACAGCCTCTCTTAACAGTAGAGCCTCCTTCTTCTCACAGCAGCAGCAGCAGGAAGTTGATGAACTAGGAAGCAGAGTCACGATCACATGATAACGAGTCATTCCCCTGCAGTTCACCTGATCTCATCTCACAGCTGCTGCCTGTCACTGAGAGGCTTACAGCAGCAGCTGGGAGGCTGGGGAGCAGAGAGAAGCGGTGGACAGCTATCATAGTAGATAGTCTGAGCTTTCTGTTTTTATGAAAATCGATCAGGACCATCTTTACTTTGCTCCGCCCCCCCAAGGAAGTGGGCGGGGCTATCAGGTGTCGGGGCCTACCGGTGGATAGTCCTGCTGCCCTGCAGGCCAGTCCGAGGCTGGCAGTATTGTTCACCTAGTATATTTAGGCAATATCTAGTGTTTCTTTACTTCATTCCTCATTCCGTCATATTAGCTGCTGCAATCAGAGACTACACATCCCACTGATACCCCAGGATGGCCCTATTAGGTATAGTATAATAATGACCCCTTAACCCGGCTGGCTCCTCTTACCACCACACAAGATTGGTCAGAGAAATATACACATCTTTTAATAACATGGCTTTTTTGACAGCATTTCTTTCTAATAAAAAAGAAAGTAAGTAATTAAACATAAATGTTAAATGTATTAAACATAATTTAAGGAAATGATAATAAAAATATGCATGGATGTTAGAAGGTCGAGGAACTCCTTGGTGGCTTGAAATATCTTTATTTCATAGTGGTTCTGCATTATTCAATGTATGTCATGTAGTGTAAAAATGCAATAAAAATATGTTTACAAAACAAACATATGCTGTTATTAAAATAGAAATGACACTTAGGGGTATATTTACTAAGCTGCGGGTTTGAAAAAGTGGAGATGTTGCCTATGGCAACCAATCAGATTCTAGCTATCATTTTGTAGAATGCACTAAATAAATGATAACTAGAATCTGATTGGTTGCTATAGGCAACATCTCCACTTTTTCAAACCCGCAGTTTAGTAAATCTAGCCCCTAGTGTATGTTGGCGACAAGCTGCTTAATCACCCTGCTACTTGTTACAATCAGCGAGTTTCACAAGCAGGTTTCCCTTCCCGGTACCCCTATATCCGCCATCTCCACCACCTTCATCATACACCAGCGCTGGGTGACATGGGCCGAGCCTGGTCAGGATAGATCTTTTATTTAAAATGTTATGTTTAAATTAATGTTAATTATGCTCACTCCTCGATGGGTGGAGGTGACAGAGGCGGCCCATCACATTTTACTTGAATCTGTTTAGCAAATTGCAAAATCCCAATTTTCCAAGTCAAAAAGTATCATAAACTTATGGAAGTATGATTGTGTAAGGCAGTGGCGCTAATTCCTTTTTTATTCTTATCATTGGTGCAAAGAGTCCCATTAACCCCTCCGCTGCTGAGCATTAGTGTGACTTGCACTGCAGTATGCCCCAAGACTCTATGGGACTAGTCCCATCTGTCCTCTGGTGACGGGGCTAAAAGAAAACCCCCTGGACACTTCCCACGGCGATCCGTGGGTTTCATAAAAATGCTGGAGCGGAGGAGTAGTTTTATGGCACCCCCCACTTTCAAACAAGGTTGCCCCCTTTTCCTGTTCTAATAGCTATATATATATATATATATATATATATATATATATATATATATATATATAAATAAATAAAAGGGCTACCCTTGTTTGAAAAAGGAATGTCCCCTTTTTCAATTTGGGTACTTCTTTGTTGTTTTTTGTATGGTGATCACCAAACACATAGGAAAAAGAAAATATTTATACAAATACAAGGGGGGAACATTTTTTAGAAAAACAATCTTACCCCGCCCCCCTGTTTGCAAAGTGGGTGCACCCAAATTTCAAAAATGGTATTCCCCTCTTTAAAAAAAAACAACTCTGCCCTTTTATTTATTTTCTGTTTATCATTTGCGCTCACCAGACAATTAAGTGCCTTATATTTATGTAAATAAAGTGGTGTGTTTACAAGTGTCCTCGTGGCACCCTCTGTGCTAAGTCAGTCCATACAGACGGGGTGCAGACCTGCAGCACGTTACATAAATACTTTTACATAGGACGTACACCATATAGGCACTTAAAATCTGTTACAGCTTAATAGTTCAGAATATTATGGGACATATTGAACGGGGAGAGTGGCCATTAGTGAAATAGTAATCAATAGATCAAGCAGCAGTTTGGAGTTAATTGAGCACAGTTCATTAATTAGGAGTACATAGAGAATAGACGGAACAGTCCTGTCACTCTAGCCGACAGCTGGTATAAAGTCTCACCACTCCAATGTTGCCTGGATCCAGTTACACTGACACTGCAGAATCATTTTGTATGTTCCTCCGCCATGCTCATGTTATCTCCCACTGATGTCATCAAAGAAAGTTCAATGTCTCCGACTTGGCTGAAAGTCCCCGTTGTCATAGAGCATAGATGTGATTGATGCGTTCTAGTGTTACAGTACTATAATAATCAGAAAGGTCAGTTGGGATCCATGTATTTAAAAGGACCATGCCCCAGCATAAAGTTCTGTTGGAGTACCCAATTATCTTTATCATTCATTAGATAGCATGTATAAATAATACAAATATGTGTTTTATATAAATATGATGCTCCCTTTTTTTTTTTATCTACCCTTAATAGTTATTAAAAATGTTTTGTCTAATTTATGGATCTGGCTTGTTATAGTATCATTGTTTTGCATTAACCCCTTCATATGACCTTAATGCATTCATAAATAGTTCAATCATTCACAAAAAATATAAATTGAATCTTGATGGGAATTAAACCCATTTCCCCTATGACAGACCTTAGAATGACCTCTACACTACAATGTCTAACTATGACTGGATGGTAATGGCCATAATAGTAAACTCTTTCTAGCAAATATATATCAGAAATTGCATTAATGCTAAAATATAAATGGTTCCCAAAATTGAATATTATTAAAGAAGGATATCTACTTATAAATACATACACCCTAATAATCTAATCTAATTATGTCTATGTTCTATAAATTGTGTTTTCAATAGTCGTGTGATATGTCCTATGTACTGGTGTCTATAATGCAAACTTCAAATTACAGCTTATAAATAATTTAATTGGGAATTGTTTTCCTGTGATAGACGTCTCAGAGTTATTCTACTTCTTGTAGATATACTGACATGTACATTTTGATACTCCACACTTGTAGTGTCCCAAAGTTTGTGTAGGGAAACCATGTAATTTTAAGACTTTATTATCTTCATAAACATTTTTTTTAAAAGAATCTTCAAATATGTTTTAAAGTTATTTGCCCTGCTAATAAAAAAATCAAGGGATGTCAATCCAAGGGGTATATTTATTAATCTGTGGGTTTGAAAAAGTGGAGATGTTGCCTATAGCAACTATTCAGATTCTAGCTGTCATTTTGTAGAATGCAATAAAAAAAAAAAACGCTAGCTAAAATCTGATTGGTTGCTACAGGCAAAACCTCCACTTTTTCAAACCCGCAGTTTAGTACATATACCCCCAAATGTTAGTTCAATATTTGGCCCAATGTGAGAATTTGTTTCATAATCCACTTCAACGGGTTTACATTTTTTTTAGTTAATAAATGAAAAAAAATGTTATTTTCTGCTATAATGTCACTGTTAAGAAACTATTGTGCATTCAAGTCTTTAGCATGAAAGGTCACCCCTCATTTGATGCAGTAAGTTGTCTTGTTATCCAAATAGTCTGGAGGGAAAGTCATTTATGGGTAAGATGAGGGTATCATTCCAGTTGTTTTAAAGGCCTGAATAAGTGCCAAATATATATATATTCTACATATTTAAAGATAAAGGTAAAATATTGAAATAAACTATCTATCTTTGTACAATTGCTTGTTAGCTACAGTCTAGCAGAGTGTATCTAATATTGCCTGAACTGGACGAAAATACTCTTGCTTGCTGTTTCAGTAGGCAGGGTTCTATGGCGTTAAAAGATACATTGCACACCCTGATTACCATTATCAGACCAATAATTTGTGTCATACAGTAGCTATGATTACCTAGTGACCTTTAACAGTGCATGTATTGCATTTCAAAATACCATTATAGAAATTATACACATAAAAGTATACTGACATGCTTATATGGTAACAGTAGTGTTAATCTGCATTTTTATTGTACAATTGCAATATTATCCATTATGAATCCTGTTCTCTGGTATGTACCCAATTGTAAATGGTAAAATAATGTACTTCTAAAATGTAAAAAGTTAATTTAGAAAGCTTCTATATGAATTGTTTTCCTTTGGTTGCAGTGTATCGTCAGGGGGACATCGGCACGTGTTGGTATGCGGTGCTAACAGGATCCTTGGATGTCAAAGTGACTGAAACCAACAGCCATCAGGTGAAGTACATCCATTCTGAGAGTCTCTTCTTAACACTAAAGTGTTTATCACTTTTGGAGATTATGTACAGATTAATAAATAAACGTATCTTCACTTAGTTGGTATAGATATGAGGGGTAATACATTTCCTACTTTAATTTGTAATTGACATTAGAAGCCACAGAGGCCATAGAAAAGCACAAGGTAGTTTGCAGAATGCTTCTATAAAGGTCCTAGAAATTCGAGGTGACTTGTAATAACTGTAGTTATTTACAAGAGCTTAAACAAATATTACAGTAACTTCATATTATAAAACATTAATGATACACTAATTTCTAATTACAATCCACTGATGATTGGCACTATATTGTTATTTTTTTCTGGTATAGTGTAGTTTTATAATTTCATCATCATTGGGGATAGTCTAAAAATGTCATCAGCCATGACCATAAACATATCCATTTTTGTACGTTTTACAGCTGTGAGTATTTTGTACAGAGATGTGTTTTATATTATTTTTTCACCAAATGTAGGTTAAGGAGTAGGCATGTATAAGCATGTGATGAAATGCAAAGAAAAGTGTGTTTGTTCCTATACTGCCACCATACCACCCCATAGCACACTACCTACCACGCCACACAATGCTACACACACACTAATACAACATAAATCATGGAGCTATTATAAGACTCACTACACTAACATCATCATTGATATAACACCCTGTTACCCTCCTACATTACAAACGTGCCTACTTTTTGGAGAGATCCATTGGACAAGTGCAGGGGTGTGATTAATTATAACGTCTGCCCCCCACTGTACTATCATGTGATTCGTCAACAGAACCACGCCCACATCATAAGAGAGAAAATCAGAAACCTGGGGGAGTAGCCTATTCTCCTGGTAGTCCCTGAAATTCAGGAGTCTTCCAGACATTCTGGGGCTTGTTCATCTTTGGATGTGACCTGCACGTAATTAATGTGTTTAATAATCAAGCACAGAACTTGAGTGTATTTGCAACTGTATTAAAATACAAGCAGGTCTCAATATACGTTTCCATTGGAATCTGGGTATAAGAATCTGGGCATAAGAACTTGGACAGGGAGAGGTATAGCTGCCAAGCTGTCAGTCATTGTCATGGAGAAGCACCTCCACCTCCAACCTGCTGCAGAGGAGTGAACGATGGCATGGTGGACATATTGGTTATCTATAAACACTACAGTTATCTCATGTATATTATTCAGCTCGGTAATACACAGTATGTGATATATATATATATATATATATATATATATATATATATATATATATATATATATCTATTAATGTCGAATAGTGGCTTTACTTGCGCACAATATAACAAAAGGTAGAGATTATACAGAATAAGAGGAATTTTAGAACTGTGCCTTTCTTTCACATGCCGAGCTGACTGATTATTACAGTGCAAGAAACACAGCATTCTGTACAAACACACACATCCTTATATTGTGATTACTACTTTTGTATTGACATTCTAACTAATATATTTTTCCACTGGGAACCACTGGGTCATCTTTGCAGACATTAAATATAAACACACCTTTGTGGCTTTACTTTAGCTTGTACCTAAAGTGTATTGCACGCTCTTTTTAAGTAATGTAAACACTCCCTTTCATAAAGGGTGGTTGGGGCCCTCCAAGGCTTTTCTATGACCATCTAAGGCAACGGCAGCCCGCAGGCAGCAGATTTCCATGTCATGTAGCCTTCTCTACCCAGTGCAGGCCCTCCACCACTTTTACGTTGCCCCTCACTGATCTAAGGCAATTGTTTCAGTTTATGAAATGGTCTCGGCTCAGTTTTTGCCCGAACAGATCTATAGTTGCACCAGTATTTGCAGTCGTGTGGATGGCAAAGTATGTGCATATACAGTTAACAGTTCCATAATGTGCATTCATATGACATATATTACATATAAGGTTATATTGTTGGGCAAACTACAAATATTATCAACATGTCTTTATCTTGTTTGGCTGTTAATATTTCTGAATGTGTTCATGAAAATCTAATGTACTCCTGACTGTGCAGTTGTTAGGCTCCACTAGATGGCAGTGCATTGTTAGTTTGTAATTGGAACATCTGTCTCTTCTGTTCCTGCAACCACACTGGCATCCATTGATAACAGTTACTGCACGATAAAAAAAAGAAATATGAAAAAAAAAAATATATAGAATGAATATTTTTTTTAAGTTATAATCTGACAACCCATTATTTTGTTTGAATTGGACATGCAATAAAATGTCATAAAATGTTTGCTCTCAGGGGACATTTTAAACATTTCGTTCAATTAAAAGCAGGAAGGCGGTTTAATAAAGTGTAAAATACCATAATGCACTTTCTTTAAAACATCAGTTTTAACATAATTTCCTACATTTTAAGTGTAAGATTGAAGGAACGTAAGTACACCCGTGAACCTCCCAAACAACATCATCATCATCATTTATTTATATAGCGCCACTAATTCCGCCCTGATTTCCGCATATTGGCCCTGTCCAACCACCCTATTGAGAATTACTATAGATGTCGAGTCTGTTCCCCATATAACACGTTAAAGTACATATGCAAATTTTAAATGATAAATGCAATCTTACTACCCCAAATTAAAATAGTCAAAGGTAAGGTAAAAAAGCAAGGGACACCAAATCATGTTGGTTTTATCAGAGGTAATTGCTGTGGTGCCTAATTATGAATTATAAGGATGTAATAGACATCTTTCTAAAGTTTAATATGATTTTAAAACTGGGACATAACATATAATGCACCTTCCGGGTGATATTGCAAGGTTCTCAGTTTATGAGGATAATATTCCTAAATAGTCTTTGCTCTAGACTTGTTTCTGCAGGGTATTATGATTTTTAAGTGTAGAGACAAGAAGACCTCTCTGCACTCATCTGCCAACCAGCAAGGAAAAGATCTAATGTAAAACATGTAAAATAGTAATACAAACAGAAGTCTGAGTTGCATGAATTTTCAAATAAATTCATGAGCGTAACCCCATTAACAAGGTGCTGCTGCTAGCAGAATGGTCATATAATCCATAATTAGGTTACCTATATAGAATTTTAATTGAGACAAGAGCTTACTAGGTGATTAGCCCCGAGGCTATGACTAAGGTGAGGGACCATGTTAGGAAAATATTTTCCTACATGGTACTGTAGCTTTAAAATGGATTATATTTAATGCTAATTTGTTTTAAAAAACTAAAATGTTATCAAGTTGTAAATTAAGCAAAACATTTTTTTAGAAAACATCAAGAAATGTGATACTTCGAATAAAAATATTGATGCAAAAAAGAAAAGAAATGTGATACTTTTTTCGTAATTTATTGGGGCAGATTTTAGTCTATAAGTCGGCAATCCCTTTAAAGAGACAAAGGGGTATATTTACTAAACTGGGTTTGAAAAAGTAGATATGTTGCCTATAGCAACCAGTCAGATTCTAGTTATCATTTTGTAGAATGTACTAAATAAATGATAACTAGAATCTGATTGGTTGCTATAGGCAACATCTCCACTTTTTCAAACCCGTAGTTTAGTAAATATACCCCAAAGAGTGGGTTTATGCAGAGTTGACAGGCTATCACCAGTTTGCAAAGGTCCTCAAAGGACCATTTAATTGTTTCATAAGTAATCTTACTATATATATAAAACATGTCGATGTATGTATGTCCAAAATTGTTTAATTCTCTTCTAGAAGAGCTAGAATGTTGAAATTTGGCATAATAGTAGTTTTTAGTTCACAATTGATTTGCTAAATCCAAAACACCTTGATTGAAGCCTACGTTTGAGACTACAGAGCATCCATTGTTTCCCTGTAAGAAAGTACGTGAATATATAAAATTATAGTTTACCACTTTCATCTTAAGGGAAAACACCCAATGTATTAGACTTAAACAGTTTCATTAAGTTTTGAGAAGTTTTTAATACCAAAGTATGACAGCACTTCAGCCTTCAAACAGTACCTGCTACGCTATTTCCCCAGCAAGGAGTGGACGAGCCAGTGGACAGCGCAGTGAATGATGAAGACTCAGTCCGCTAGTCAGTAGTTGACTCTTAACTCTCCAGGAATGCCTCCTCACAGACTGATGTTGAAGTTGGAACCCCTATGATGTTACTGCAGAACCTCAATGCCCCACAACTCTGAAGGAACATGACTGCAAGTGAGCGGCCTGAAATCCCACATTATAGAGGCCACCACATTAATAGATTGTGCCAAGGGGCAATGTATCTTCATACTACATGTATCAACCAGAGACTAAATCAGTTCAAACGCCTGAAGTTCCTCACCAAGCTGTGTTTCACCATGACTATAATTAAGGCACAGGGGCATTCCTTTAAAGTGGACAATATCTTCTTGAGGAATCTGTGGATATCTCCAACTCTAGAACCATTAAAAACAAGACCCTCCACCTCCCGACCCCTATCGGAAGAACCTGCAACGTTGTACAAGGAAGCATTGAAATCATATATGCAGATGCATTGTAAATTAAGTAGTAATTTAAAACAATTAAAATTATTCATTTGGAAAATCTCTACAAACAACAAGTAACCCTGCTAGGTTATTTATAAAAGGACCTGGTACCTCTATTTTCCGGCGTATGAATTAAGGTCATACTGGTCTTCCCTGAATCAGACTCTTACCCCTACAATCTGTTTTGCCTGCAGCGGCTAGATTGATTTTCCTTGCGAATCGCTCTTCCACAGCTGATCTGCTCTTTTAGTCTCTACATTGGTTGTCTGTTTTTTACTGCATCCAATGTAAAATACTTCTACTAACATGCAAGGTCATCAATAAAATTGCATCAACATACATCTCTTCAATTGTCTCAAAATATCTTCCATCTTAACATCTTTTGCTCAAGATCTTCGCCGATCATCCTCACCTATTACCGGTTCCCATTCCTGGTTACAGTACTTTTTTTTGGGCGCAACTACTCTGAAAACCATTCTCTTCAGGCAAGCTTATAAAATTCATTAACCATCCTGATAACCTCCGTAGGGTACCCTATTACCACCCTATACACAGTTCACATAAAATTTGCACATGTTTTTCTATATTCAAAAACCCTCTGACCCCCTGACTAGCATTGCTGTTTGACTTGATCACTAAGCAATTTCTACCTTTGTAGTCTGGCCGGACCAATATGCAATATGTAGCTCTTAGGCTCATGTATCAAACCTCTATTGTCCTATAGATTTCAGTCCTCTTACCTCTCTGTCTGTCGGTAATACCCAGTCTTGCTTTATTACTGTGTTGTTCCCAATTGTATGCGCTACAGAATATGTTGGCGTTATATAAGTACATTTTAATAATAGTAGTAAGGCCCACAGTTATCTTATAGACTCATTCTATATAAAGCAATTGGTGCAATATAGAAAACAGTTGTCACTGTCTTCATCCGTGAGGCTTGGATCCAGTGTTCCTTACATGTGAAAGGGTTCCATGCCAGTTCTATAGGGTAAAAGGTTCCATGACAGTTCTAGAAGGATAGAAGTTTCATGCCAGTTCTACAGACTAAAAGATTCCATGGCAGTTCTAGAAGGGAAAAGGTTCCATGCCAGTTCTACAAGGGAAAAGATTACATGCCAGTTCTACAGGGTAAAAGGTTCCATGATAGTTCTGGAAAGAAAAAGGTTCCATGCCAGTTCTACAAGGGAAAAGGTTACATGCCAGTTCTACAGGGTAAAAGGTTCCATGATGGTTCTAGAAAAAAAAAGGTTCCATGCCAGATCTACAAGGGAAAAGGTTCTGTGCCACTTGTGTAAACGCCATAATGTTTAGGCTGATGAATTGTTTCCCTGGCAGGGAGGGCTGGAATTAGTATCAGCTCTGTTCAGGTACTAGTTAAAAATATTGCTGGATTGATAGGCAGCTGTGGTTGGATTTGGAGAAAAGTAACAAGATTTGAAGTGGAGGACTTGAATCTGGCTGAGCAGAAAAAAAATCATATTAGCTATTTATTACTTTGATTGAATGTGGATTTTTTATATTCTATATAATATGTTAAGCTATACATATTTACATATATATATATATATATATATATATATATATATAAATAAATAAATAAATATATATATATATATATATATATATAGTTTAACATGCTATATATAATATAAAAAAATCCATATTCAATCAAAGTAATAAATAGCTAGTATGATTTTATATTATATATCTCTGATATACTCTTTTCAATGATCCACCATTAATGGGAGATCCTTATGTCTCTAAAAGATATGTTTGACATATAAGGGAGGAAAATTAATAAACATAAAATAATAATATAGTGTAGAAACCTCTAAGCAGAAAGTGCATTCTATGTTACGTTTTGCTTTACTAAAAATTATTCAGGGATAGTTAACTTACCCAGGTGAACTTTCATTCAGGGTTTTTGGTGCCTCCCATTCATATGACATACATGATTTATAGATTTACATTTGAAGAGAAATAACCTTTCTAGCTTATCCATGACAGGTTAAAGATCTCAAACCATTAAATGTTATTAGACTATCTTGTCCATCAAAACTACATTTTAATTTTGCACTCTTGCACAATCAGAAGCAGTATGTGGGAATCTACATGTAATGTTGTGATCAGCCTATGTCTGGTTAGCTTCTCATGTCATTTTGAGAAGTTAACTGTGTCATCCCATATCCCATCTTGGTACTAAAGTAATAGAAGGCACAACTTTGAAGTGACGTTTACCTCTTTTTGTCAGCTCATTTCAATCTAGGGCCACTAAAGATAACGGAGAGCATTTTTATGGAGGAACTTCTCTAAAGTATAGTGGGAACATTTCGCCTTCAACTCATGTTTGTGTTCAATAGAATTCAGTAGTAGTGTATAGCATTTAAAAAAAGATTGTATCTAACATAAACTCCTGACAGTAGTAATTTAGTAAATAAATCATCATAGCTAGGGTGATTTTTCTTGCACTGTGTTTAGACACTTATACGTCTCTTTCCCCCCAGGATGCAGTCATCATATGTACTTTGGGAGTTGGAACGGCTTTCGGAGAGTCAATACTGGACAATACTCCCCGACATGCCACCATTGTTACAAGGGAATACAGTGAACTCCTACGCATTGAACAGAAGGACTTTAAAGCTCTGTGGGAGGTAGGAATTTTGATTTACTATCTAAAACCTCTAAAAAATAGACTGAATGGCTTATAATATCATGTCTGCTATACCCACATGTAATCTGTGAAATGATTTACTGACGTGTTGATTGGAAATCATTTAGAAGGATTTTGGAAATGCATTTGACAGTTTCCATATTGAAATTGTTGTTACAAGTGTATATTTGCAGAGTGACATATGAAAACTGTAAATAACAAATGGAGTTGCAGATAGTAACAGTTGCTTGAAGATGCCAGATCGGCAGCACAAAAAAGCGTTATTCTGTTTCAGCTGTAGAGACATATGTAGTGTTTGGAAATAGGTTTCTATCTGCTGAAAATCTGTGACGTGTCGTCTCATATCAGCTGCAGACTGGCAGACTTGTTTTTTAAAGGGGAATTTAAAATGCAATAAAACAGTCAGAAATACAATGTGGACTCCTATAACATTCTGTCAAAAATATGCATAAGTAACTTAACATTGTCTACAGAGGGGTTCTAAGTATGTGGTTAGCGGAGATAACAGATAGGTGTAGGACCATCACAGCCATAAAGTATCCTAGACGATGTAAGTATAATTTTAGTGTTTTACCTTATCTCAATTCCACTCTCAAAGTAGAGATGATTTAATAGCCCACCAAAACCGGTTGCCTGAGACACCTGCCTCAGTTTGCCTCACTCCTGGGCATGCAACGTTATCTCAGCCATGTCTTGTCATTATTAGCCCAATCCACATATAAAGAATTTTGCGACTAAAGCTGGGTACACACTACAGAAATTTCGACCAACTTTTTATGCCGAGCAATTTTACATGCGATTGATGGTCCGATCGCTCGGTCCATGGACTGCATACACACTAGCCTTGTTTAGGACGATAAAGGGAAGAGCGGACGTCCCTTTAGCGACTTTTTACAGCCATGTTGTCGTGAGCAATGACTGTATTTTCGTACTCACTGTTGTGGTTCGGTCGGAAGTTTATACACACTACACAGCGGAAACGAGATTGGAACGAAAATATTAAACGGTACGACCAACCAAATGAGGCGATAATCATCCATTTGGGCAGACTTTCGACCATCGTGTCACTGCACACACTGACCCGACTTTTGAACGAGTGTTCGTATGTCGGCTGTTTGAGCCGATTATTGGATGAAAACAGTGTAGTGTGTACCCAGCTTTAGGCTTGAATTGTCTACAATGATTTTATTGTATTTATAGGCACACTGAGAAATGCTATGGTCATGTGTTTACTGTGCCTTGCTCATCTTAATTGTGAATCTGGGACAGCATTCAACAGGGTGCAAATAGCCAATAAAGGACGGGCATAGGAATATTTTTGGCTTTCTTAGATGTTATATGCCATAGAATGTACTATCAGCAGAGGACTTTGAAAATCCTTACTAAAGCAATCGATGGGTAGAAGCTTTCACATCACTCACATAACTGAGTTTATAGCTAGTGGGCTTCTTGTACAGTAAATAATATATAGATGATTGGACAGCTCGCAGTTCTTTCACAAACAAGTTTCTCTGACCACGCTCCACTTTCATAGCTTAGACTGGGGCTTGAAAGCAGCTTAAAGGCGTAATGGAGTTTGCAAGGCATGTCAGGTCAGAGATTACTAAAATATTTATATGATGAGTGGACAGTTTAAGACTGCAATGTTGTGCAGGTTTAAATGATTTACAATACATTCTGACACAAAAGCCCTAAAAGGCTGATGAAGTCCTTTCTCCTTTAAGTGACCTAGGAGATATCATGCACTGGTCACCTTTGGAAACACAAAGGATCTGAGGAAAAGAGGCAGATAATGAATGATATCTCTTCTCCAAAATACACTGTAAGATTTAGGACGAGAAACACAGCTCGACATACTGTGTTATTTCTGGCATAGCCTTGGCAGCTTCTGTCTAGAAATATCTTGTCAAAAGGGTGCTGACAGACAAAAAAAATGCATTAGGTTAGAGTAGGCTAGTTTACGCAGAAGAATTGCGTGATGAAGGTGAAGATGTCATCTCATCAGTAGATCTCACAACATACAAATTCAGTGGTGTAAAATGACTGTACAGCACAGTAGAATATTTGCTCCTCTTGTCTCAGTATTATTGGTAAAAAGTCTAAAGTTCCGTGATATTAAGAGTGATTGCCGTCCATGCGAATAGAATGGGGCTGAGCAGCCTAAGTACTACTGGTCATTAAGAGGTTAATTACACACATATACAAACACAATGGGTCATTTCCTACACATGCAGCGCTTGTCATATTGCCCAAATGCGCTTATATGACAGATGAGAACATGATAAGGAAGTTAAGTTAACTTCCAAGGGTAGATTTATCAAACCTTTTATATTGGAAAAGTGGAGGTGTTACCCATAGCAACCAATCAGATCCTGGCTGTTATTTATCTAGTGCATTCTTGAATAAGATTCTGATTGGTTGCTATGGGTCACACCTTCACTTTTACAATATAGAAGGTTTGATAAATCTACTGCCCGGATTATCTTCATTTTATGTGCCACATCTACATTTTAATGTTTATATTACATTGATATTTGTGTGCATAAAAATGTGATTTCCTGTATAAAGGGCACCTAATTGATGCAGAAGGTGTACCATCTGTGTCCCTTTGTGCCACCCTCCATCCCCTTGCAGTTGCTTCTATCTTTTTTGGCTAAGCCTTGCTAAGCCTTGCACAAACCCCTATAAATGGGGACATTCGTGCAAATATAAGCGTATTATGAGGCTCATGCTGGGCTGAGCATATGTACCCTTTTGCTTATCATAAAATATGCAAATTTGTACTGCTCATGCCCACAAAAACAGGTGTACGCCTACGTGCAAATTTGGTACTTGCACCTACTTACATTTGGATCTGCAGGGAGAAGGAAGGGTCTGCAATTGCAGACCGAATACAGTAAGGGATTGTGTTCTCATATAATAACATTACAGAAATAAGACATATATATATATATATATATATATATATATATTTCTTATTTTATATCATAATATTAATAGCGATGGGACCAACAAATAAACATTCAAATTGTGCCACATAGTAGTAAACTCAATTCATATTATGCCACAGTATTGTTCTCATGCCTCATAGTTATACCCCCAGTTCATATACCACATAGTTTTGCCAGTTCATATTATGCCACGTAGTTGTGCCCCCAAATCATATTATGCCACAGTAATGCCCCAAGTTCTTATCATTGCACACAGTTGTGCACCCAATTCATAGTATGCCACATAGTTTTGCCCCCAGTTCATATTATGGCACAGTAATGCCCCGAATTCATATTATGCAACACCTAAGTGCCCCAATTCACATTATGCCACAGTAATGCTCCCAAAGAATGTTACACCATACATAAATGTCCCCATTGAATGTTATGCCCCACAAAGTGCCTCCAAATAATTTTAAGCCACACATAAATGCCCCAATGAATCTTAAGCCACACAAAGTGCCTCCAAATAAGTTTAAGCCACACATAAATGAAAAAAACATTAGCCAAATGTATATGCAACTTACCTCTTGCAAGCGTGATTCGTTCCGCAATGGTGCTCGGGAGGAGTTCACAGCTGAACGCGATGAGCTGAACGCATGCGCATGCGCAGCAGTTCAGTGTCGGCGAGAGTGAGATGAAATGACAGCCGGACGGCGTGCCAGTATGCAGTGAGCTGCATGCCACCCAGTAGGTACGGCAGTGGGTTCACAATGTTTTTGATGTTATGACAACTGCTGATATGCCTTTGGCATGATACATTCATGTGAACATTTTGTAATAAACATCATAATTATGAACTGATATTGGTGAACTGTAAAATCTTGGCTGATTGTTTTAGTTTTAAATGCAAATGTAGTTAATCCAATTGCATGATTTTAACTTTAAAGACCCACTGCTTGGGAATGATTAAAGTAGGGAGTAATAAGAATGCACAGACATAATGTAACAATGCACAGACATAATGCCCAACTTAGATGGATTGAATGATTATATTTACACTGGCAGCTGGTGAGCAGCACCCTAGACCTGGCTTATTCAAGCTGTGGTTCTCCAGCTGAAGTTGAACTACCAGTCACAGCATACATTGCCAGTCAGTGGTTGGCAGCATAGGCTAGGACTTGTAGTTCCACGGCAGCTGAACAGCCAAAGGTTGCCTAAGCCCGTAGAAAAATACAGATGACGTAGGAGCATTACTGGGACAACTCCTAGCGAATCATCAGACAACATCAAAACAGAATTTGCTGCTGTGTTACAATAGAGTTTGTGAAATGTGTCTGGGCAGTCCATTTCCTTCCTTACAGTACACACAAGTCAGAATACTGGTGTCAGGAAGAATATTAAAATTAGAATTGTTTAGTACTGTCAGATAAATTTCCTTTAGATTTACAGTATGCAGTTTGAAGCACACTGTGCCACCTATTGATGGGCAGGAAATGGATGTCAGTCACTTTATCCTTCGGCAGATTAATGTTCCTGGTACAATATTTTTACACCTATACATTATAACACTTGGTATACTGCACCTAATAATGGAGTTATAGTGATTTCTGTGTAGATCACTAACAACCATATGTTAAATGCAAATGCGTTGGGCATGTGGTTTTAAACTTGTGGTTTACTCCTGTTCAGGAGGTCAATAGAGGTCACTCCATTGTTCTCAGAGCATTTAACAGCCGCTAAACGCATAGAATGGAGTAAGCAGTATTTGAAAAGCTGCAACGTTACCGCAGCATTTATGTACCTGAGTTACATCGCAAGTGGGTATGGGGTCTTTGGAACCCATGGATTCTATTTTCAGACCTGATTTTATGTTTTATACTAGCATTAAAAGTGCTGGTACAACAAAGGAATTTCATTCCAGAAAGTTTGAGGCTCTAAAGGGGCAGTTTGTCTAGTTTAACGGGGTATCTTCTAACATTTGTGTATATATACTTAGAAATTCTGACCCATGACATGACATTTACGTTTGCATGTACCCTTTAGCTTAGTGCGAAGTATGATATTCTGTTCAGCTGTTCTTGAGTGCTGGTTTAGAAGTTAATTATGAATAAGCAGCACAAGGGTTAAATAGCGAAGAACATTTTCTGTGAATGAAAGTATATCTCTACAGCATTACCATACCTTTTCATATATTACATCAGAGAGTTAGTGATGTCTTACACCAAGATGTTGTATTCATATTTAAATAGTGTTTTATCTCCTCTCTTTGTAATACTGCAGAGAGCAAGGTATCCTTCAGAGGTGTCAGTTTTATCTGCCTGCTCAAAGTAGAACTTCAGGTCTTGGTCCCTTTGAAATTGGAACACAATCTAAACACAAGAGATTAATTGTCCTGTACATTTGAAGATATTTAATCAATCCAGGACTAAGTAAAACAGTAATCTTTCTTTTCAGAAGTCGGATTTGGTTAAGAAAAAAATCTTGTTTTTTTATCTGTCAGGAATTACTTTTGCTATCTTTATTCAGCTGTAGTCATCAATTTGTCAATGGTAAATTATATTAGACGGCACACATACACTTGCTAATATAGTCCATGAATATATCTAATTATTTCCAAAAGATTGAGATTAGGAACGGTGAATTTACCAGCTGACTCAATGCCTTGGAGGGACTTCTAGACTGCTCAGGTTTTATCTTTGACTTTCTCAATAAAACTAGGAATAATTACCTCCATCTATTTAGATTCTGAAGAATCTTTCATTGTTAATGAGGAGTTTTGAGAGGGATGATAGCATTATAAGGTGCATATCATTTATATTGCGTCGTTTTATTTTAAAAAGTTTTGTTAAAACTATTAAGTGCTTGTTTCATGCCACAACTTTCCTGATGATTTCGCTTTTACATTTTGTACCATATACGTTACTAAGTAACATGTGTTCTAACTTGCCGGGGTCCGGCTTTTTCCCCCCATTCTTCTTATAGTTGGCGTCACAGGTAGTAGATGCAAATGTAGTTGAAACAGCGGCCACCATCTTGGTTTTTGGACATGCACACGCATGCCTGTCAGTTTAAAGTCCTATCTCCTGCTCCTATTGGCCTCAGCCGCCCTGCTTCCTAATTACCCCAAAACTATTTAAAGCAGCTGAGGCTGCAATATGGGGCTCTTGCCTTGCTGACAGACTGTTTGACCCCTGTTTCAGTGAGTTCCTGGTAATAATCATCTGTTTCAGTGTGTTCCTGGTAATAATCATCTGTTCCAGTGTGTTCCTGTTGATTCCATCTGTTATAGTGTTTTTCTGATAATTCCATGTGTTCCATTGTAATCCTGGTGTGTTCCTGGTAATTCCATCTGTTCCAGTGTGTTCCTGGTAATTCAATCTGTTCCAGTGTGTCCCTGGTAATTCCATCTGTTCCAGTGTGTTCCTGGTAATTCCATCTGTTCCAGTGTGTTCCTGGTAATTCAATCTGTTCCAGTGTGTTCCTGGTAATTCCATCTGTTCCAGTGTGTTCCTGGTAATTCCATCTGTTCCAGTGTGTCCCTGGTAATTCCATCTGTTCCAGTGTGTCCCTGGTAATTCCATCTGTTCCAGTGTGTCCCTGGTAATTCCATCTGTTCCAGTGTGTTCCTGGTAATTCAATCTGTTCCAGTGTGTTCCTGGTAATTCAATCTGTTCCAGTGTGTTCCTGGTAATTCCATCTGTTCCAGTGTGTCCCTGGTAATTCAATCTGTTCCAGTGTGTTCCTGGTAATTCCATCTGTTCCAGTGTGTTCCTGGTAATTCAATCTGTTCCAGTGTGTTCCTGGTAATTCCATCTGTTCCAGTGTGTTCCAGGTAATTCAATCTGTTCCAGTGTGTCCCTGGTAATTCCATCTGTTCCAGTGTGTCCCTGGTAATTCCATCTGTTCCAGTGTGTCCCTGGTAATTCCATCTGTTCCAGTGTGTCCCTGGTAATTCCATCTGTTCCAGTGTGTCCCTGGTAATTCCATCTGTTCCAGTGTGTTCCTGGTAATTCCATCTGTTACAGTGTGTCCCTGGTAATTCCATCTGTTCCAGTGTATTCCTGGTATCTTCAGCAATCTGCTGTATTCCTGCTATCTCCAGTAATCTGCTGTATTCATGATAACTTCAGCAACCTGCTTTATTCCTGGTATCTTTAAGAAATTTGGTGTATCCTTGGTATTCCCTGCAAACTGCTGAATCGTTTTCCATATGTAGTATCTCTATTTTCTTATATTCGTTCTTGATTGCCACTTACCTGCCGGTCATGACTGTTACTTGTATGGAAGGCTGTGACCTGCATGAGGATAACAGCTAGGCCCATTCGTTCTTGTGGGGTTCCTGGTGAATACCTACATCATGTTAGATCCCGCGCCTCCTATGTAGGTAGAGTCAAACCAGACTGACTGTTCGAATCTGAAGTTCCTCTGTGTTCCTGACACATACTGTGACATAAAGCAAAATAACTTTTTGATAAATCGGAATTGTTTTTTGTTATTGTAATCCTATTATTCCACTGATGTGTACAGACAGTTGTGTTCAGGCACATCAGTCCTTGTCCCAGTTGAGCTTACAACCAACTTTTCCTACAAGAAGCACAGAAACACACACCAGGGCCAAGTTATGAAAAAGCCAATGAACCAATGAGTATGTCCTTAGACCATGGGAGGAAACCAGAACACTTGGAGAAAACTGACATGAACAAAGGGAGAACAAACAAACTCCAAACACATAGGACCTTGACAGAATTAAACACAGGATTCAAGCACTGCAAGTTAGCAATACTTACCCGGGGCAGACAAAATAATATAGAATTCAGGTGTCAGTTGGTTAAATGTAGGAGCCAGCTGGATCTTTGAAGCAGCCCAGGAAGATGAATAACTATTGAGATCATTAGAAGTTAGTTTGGTGCCAGCGGTAATTTTTGGCCACATTGTATTTGTCCAATCTGAGATAACCAATGTGCCTCTCTGTCACCATTTTTGTAATTTTAACAATTTAAATTTTAATAGAAGAAAATCTATTTATTGGTAAACACGGTATACAAAACGGAACCCAAGCAAGTGAGTCGCCCAATGTCATTGTTAATAGACAATAGCGATTGAATCTGAATATTTTAAATGTGAGTGATGTGTCTTATGTGTCTAAAAACGTTTAATTATGAGTGTTATGTTTCTGTTTTATATTAAATATTCTGAGGTGAAGGCTAAAAGTACGGTGTTGTATTTTACTGGACATGCCTGTTGTTTTTGAAGCCGAAAGCAATAAATAAAACAATTTTGTCTAGGACATTATTGGATCCCCACTGGTGTTAAAATGTTTGTCCACGTCCGTTTTTTTTTTTTTTTTTACCATAACAAGTGCATTATATACTGCTGAGTAGTGCCGAGGTAGGCTTCTGGGAGCTGTAAAGTCAATCTCTGACAGCCAGCTAGCTTCAGGGAAAGTGTGCTGTGACATGAGAGCAAGGAGGTAGGGAAGAAATTACTGTAGGTGAGTCAAAAAGTGCTCAAGGAAATGTCATTCAGCTCAGAAACGCACAGTCCCCATACAGCGATGCTCTGCTACTTGTATCTAATTAAGACTACACTATCAACAATTGAAATGCTTTGGAAAGACTTCCTGCTCACAGTGCAGTGTGCTTGGGCTGTATGTGACTGCACAAAGGTTTTGTATCCAAAAGCAATTATTCGTTATGGATATTCAATAAAATATTCACTTTGCAGTACTGTATTTATGGGCTTATGGTGATATTAAGTTAAAACAGGAATATTGGTGCTCCTGAATACATCTTCTCATTGCATCATTATTTTGGAGATATTTGGTGTTATTATTATTATTATTTACTTATAGGGTGCCACAAAGGGTCCGCAGTGCTGTACAGAGAGTATTAGTATTCTGCATCATGATTATTTCTGTAATAAAGATAATGCGAGAAAAGCACAAAATATTTATCCTCGTTCCAACTTTCTAGATCCATAAACATACGTCTGGATTTATATTTTGTTCCTCCTTAGGCATGTTTTTCTGTCCCTTGAACTGCCAGCCCTCCTTTCGAATCAAACAACTTTAGTGGCTAGTGTAAAAGGCAGACATCTATCCTGCTGGCTAATGTAGAAAGCAGACCCCTACCCAGGTGATTCATGTATAAAGCAGACCCCAATCCTTGTGGCTTGTGTAGAAAGTAGACCCCAATCTAGGTTGCAAGAAGATTCCACTCAAGGGGGTAAATGTATTAAGGTTCGATTTTTTGCAAGTCGCCAGAAATCTCTGGCAACTTTGCAGGGGAAATTTAAAGCGGCAATGGCTTGTAAAGGTGAACTTCCCTTTAAAAGCCATCACCACTTTAAATTTCCCCTGCACAGTCGCCAATTTCCAGCAACTTGCAGAAATCGGAGCTTCATACATTTACCCCCCAGGTGGCTAATGTAGAAAAAAAAGTCTCAGTATTGATGGTTAGTGTAAAAAGCATCACTTAGCTTGATAGCGTTAGTCATAACAGAGCAATTAAATGTACCACAAAAATTGACTGCTAAAAATAATAACATTAAATGCAACAAATTATGTACACAACTATTGGGTGGGCTAGTTACCCCAATGAGGTTCAGTAATGTAATGTGAGTAAGTCTAACCCTTATTTCCAGCACTGCTGCTTTCCACTAACCACTGAGCCCCATACCAGCAGTTACCACTGGCTGTCGTCCGCTATTGTGCAAATGCCCAGTAACCTGTATATGTAGTAATCATAATATACCTGCAAGCATTAGAAATGAGGAAGAAAATAGGCCACAACCTCAATCTGCTCAAATCACTACCTATACGCCTAAATCAAACCTTTTCAGAGAAGACCACACCCCTTTCCCAGCAGGACACACCCCCTTCACTGAAAAAATGCAGTCTGTCCAAGGAGAATGTGGACAGGATTCCATCTTCTCTCCACCAACACGTTCAAAAAATATTATGTTGTCGAAGAGGGTGAGCCATACTGCTTTTGGCTTTTAGTACATGCAGATACATTGTGTTCACTCATAAAATCATTCAGAAGTTGCCCAATGCATATTGCCATATTTATGTTAAAATCTGTTTAAATATTATAATATAAATAAACTGCACCATTAAAATGAATCTTAAAACCAAGCCTGAGCTACCAAACTAGCAGCCGTGCCTGAGTATATTAATGGTACAGACTGGACTTCCAAATGCAGCTTCCATTTTTTTTTTTTATAATATATATTAGTGTAAAGCAACCATCCACTTTCTTTTGCTTTATGTTTTTATTTTCCTGGGTGTATTAAAGTAGGTGTAATAACATATATACCTTGTGTTTTGCACGCCAAAACTGACCGTTCTGACCCCATTTCTCCTGTGTTATGTTTTGTATCATAAACGTGGGTGTGTATGTTTAGTTGTACTTCGGATTACCTTGGCCCTGTTTTGACAGATTTATATATTAATCTTTCTCCGGCGACATTATTGGTAGGCTCACAATTCAAGGAGTTTCCTGGCTCCAAATATAGACTTTAACCTCTTCCTGAAATTGATTAAAACATAACATACTTTTTCTAAATACGCACTGCCGAAGGATTCATTGAGAATGTTTATTTACTAACAACTGGAGCCTTTATATTTCTTGACTGTGGACACATGAGATGTAAATTCTACAAAGCCGTTGTTGCGTAAGAAGAAAATAAAACAACTTTGGCAGTGTTACTTGGATATGGTTTCAGATCTGTTGCACATACAATATACAGTAAAGAAATATGAGTAGTAAAGTTTACAAATCTAGGGCCAGATTCATTAAGGATCTTAAATTAAGAAGTTTCTTATTTCAGTCTCCTGGACAAAACCATGTTACAATGCAAGGGGTGAAAATTAGTATTCTGTTTTGCACATAAGTTAAATACTGATTGTTTTGTCATGTAGCACACAAATACTTGATAGCTTATTTGTACACTGAAATTTAAAGTTGATATTTGTGTGCTACATGAAAAAACAGTCAGTATTTAACTTATGTGCAAAACAGAAAACTAATTTTCACCCCTTGCATTGTAACATGGTTTTGTCCAGGAGACTGAAATAAGATACCTCTTCATTTAAGATCCTTAATGAATCAGGCCCCTAAATTTGAAATTAAGATTAAGCAAATCTATGACGATTTAATCTTCATTCTTATTCCCCAATCATTGTAAAATTAAACATAATGTAAAACAATAAAACTGATTTAAGACAAAGGATTGATATGATATATTTTATTATTTCCCAGTGACAACATTTTGATGTAAATATCTCTAGTTTGTGGGTTCACCTAGGTAGGGCTGTGTTTTGCTTTTCTAGATATGACAGAAACTGCAGTTTTACAGGAAAAAAAGTAAGAGAGATGGTTGTAATTAGTCACTAGCATCCACATGAGGTAGGTAAGAGGCAGCGGAGGCCATTTACAATAGAGTGGTGTAATACAGAATATTTGTCCATTGTCCTAGATAAGGTTCTGTTCACATTGCCCCGCTAGTCAAGTGAAAGCTTGGTCTGCCCCGTTTGCACATCCTTCTCATCAGGCTAAACTTTTCCTTACTCCATTCCATGAGCTGCTGTTAATATCTAGAAAGTATGTTTACAATGGCAGGAGTTAACCTAGCCATTTTGCTGCATTAAAAATTGTAAAATTGTGTCAACCTACCTTCCTAGCGTTATCACTTTTTAAAGTTAGTGGCATACAGCGATGTGATCTCCATAACAGTGGTAGTGATATGCACAACATTATTATCTATATGTCCTATAATGTGGGTAACAGTAGTAATTCAGTTATGCACTCAGCAGCAGTAGTAATATGCCCAGTAATATGCCAGCAGTAGTGGTTATAAGCCAAGTAATACGTACAGTTGTGATAATGCCCAGTAATATGCCAGCAGTAGTGGTTATAAGCCAGGTAATATTTACAGTTGTGGTAATGCCCAGTAATATGCCAGCACTTTGTTATAAGCCAAGTAATATGTACAGTAGTGGTAATGCCCAGTAATATCCCAGTGATAGGGTGGTTATAAGCCAAGTAATATGCAGGGTAGTGGTAATGCCTAATATTATGCCAGTGATGGGTGGTTATAAGCCAAGTAATACGTACAGTTGTGATAATGCCCAGTAATATGCCAGCAGTAGTGGTTATAAGCCAGGTAATATGTACAGTTGTGATAATGCCCAGTAATATGCCAGCAGTAGTGGTTATAAGCCAAGTAATATGTACAGTACTGGTAATGCCCAGTAATATGCCAGCAGTAGTGGTTATAAGCCCAGTAATATGTAGGGTGGTGGTAATGCCCAGTAATATGCCAGTGATGGGTGGTTATAAGCCAAGTAATATGCAAAGCAGTAGTATATCCTCTAATATGCTTAACAGTAAAAGCTGTAAGCCCAGTAATATCCACATGTCAAAGTCCAGCTATTGTATTTATATGCACAATGCTATGCATAGCAGGACCAATAACTAAAATTTGCACTGCTTTTACTAATGCCCAGTAATATGTCACAGTTGTGGAGTTTGGTATATGACACACATTGATTCATTACACAACATAATTTCTTAAATTGTCAAAATTGCATCTGCCCAAGGAATAGAGACAAAGAGAGGCTGCAGCGTTGGTGAGTAGCTGTTTAATCACAGAGTCCCTGAAAGACAATCTCTGCAGTTTTACTAGTTGGAGGGAATTGAATGGAGTTATGCTTAAAGTAATTATAAACAGAAATGTATTGCAGCTCCACACATACACGTATGGTCTGTCTGATTGTTTGTTATTCCTCTGGCTGTAGTGACCTGCTAATACTGGAAGTTATTTACAACAACTTGTTGTGCGCCACAAAACACCTTGCTTAAAGAAATCATGAATGTGAGGGTACAGTTTATTTTGTGTCACTTCTGTGTATGCAGCTTTTAACTGAATTGCTCAAGTACGCTTAGAAATGCGCTTCTCAGGTGAAGTGTCCCACAGAGGCGTAAAATGTGCCTCATCAATTTGGCTAATTCGATAGAAACACCTCATTCTGCCTAATTCCTCCCTTTTACCTGTACAAACTGCTGCTCTTATGCAAATCTGCCCATCTCGGAAACCTGTGTGCAGAAACCAAGAGAAGCTTGCTGGTCCGAAGCTGCATTTGCAGGGTGGAGCGCCCATTTGGGCTTCATAAATGGCCCCCACTGTGTACAAGTGCATTGTTCCAAAACAGGATTAGATGCCCTTGTTTTATTTTCACTCCTTTTGATTTATCGTATTTGTTTAGCTGTTAAACCACTTTGTGTCTAGAAGGAATTTCTTAACCACACAGATAAGTAAAAAGCCTTTTTTTTCTTCAAAACCACTCAGGAGGAGGAGTGGTTGTGGGGCCCGGGCTGGTCTGACTTCCTCAACCAATTTAAGCTTTTCCTGTTTGAAAACTGTTTTGTGCGTAAGATGAGTTTTCAGGAAGCAGTTCATGCAGCCTCAGTTCCCATATGATGGTTCAAAAATAGCTGACAGGCAAATCTAGAGCTGCCACTCATAGACTCGGATATATGACAAAGATCTGGGGTAGTGTCACTCCTGGCAGAGAGACATTCATTTTTCAATAGCAAATTAGTGAAGTTCTTCAGGGACAAAATACTAAAAAAAAAAAGAGATCTGTTATTGACAAACAATGCCATGTTCCAAAGTTATTTCTTGGCAGTTCCATGCAAGCATTTTATCAGTTTCAAGGCAGCCTAGACAGTTGGCTAAATTATCTACAGATAGCATAGGAAAAGCCATCATATCGGCAGCGCTTATTAGAGCTGTGCCGTCTAGTCATAAATGACTCCCACAGGGAGTAGACATTTGCACTTGAAACACAATTTGCGTATTGTGACTACTCTGAAATATGTCTAATTGGACGTAATACAGAAGTCTGCGGTAGCATGGACAGAATTGGGACATTTTTCTTAATTTAGAAGAATGCGATTAGGAAGGAAAGTAATAATATGATGGTAAAAATAAAAGAGAAGGAAAATTCAAAGAGTATGTAAGAGTCTGTAGGCAAAAGTTGAAAATGATGCAAATTAAACGAAAATGACCTCTGTACAGCTATCACTGAGATGCCTTCATGTTATACTATGGTAACAAAGAAAACCAACTAATGTGTTTCATTTGCAGTTAAGATGTAGTTTGTATGGCATGTCTAACTTATTTTAAGAGTTTTTACCTGTTACTTAGAACTTACTGTGACTTATTTTGATACATCCAGTCTGTTGTCAGGTTCCACTGGTTGGGAACCGCTGCACAGCTGGAGCAGAGTTTATGGCAGTGAATAGTGTGGCATGGCTTATCCTAGGTGCACACTGGAGAATTTTCCAACCAATCTGTCATCTACAACGATTGTACCTACGACTGAAGGTCCGACCGGTCGGGCGATTCATGCGTACACACTACACACGTTTTACCTTCAGATCTGTGCTCTTCATCTGGTCCTATAGTCGTTTAGAGAATGACAGCACAATAGTCACTCAATCATTCATTCCTGTCTCACTGATTATAACCGCCTTGTTACAGCTATCCACATGTCATAACGAATTTTGTTAAGTTCTGTGACTCTGAAACAAACTATTCAGTCTCAGAACGAATTATTCCATTTACAGCACTCTCTATATTTAAGTCACCGGGACATGTTCATTGCCTGCATTGTCTGAAAAGACCATGACTCTGTAAACTCTATGGAGATCGTGATCGTGAGTGTATACAAACTACATGATCGGAAGGTGATTGGAACGAGATTATTAAACAGTACGACCATCCAAATGAAACGACAATCAGCACTTTGGAACGATTGTCGTTTATCGTGTGATTATTATACACACTACCGCGATATGTGGCCGAGCGGTCATTTATTGGGTGATTGGTCCAATAATCAGCTGAAAAACCTCCAGTGTGTAACTAATCTAAATGATAGTATACATTCTGTGCTATATTATGACAAATCTCTAGTTAATTTATCTATGAACAGCTGGGAATACAGAATTTCGGTTAATAAAGCTGCAATCCAATGAAAAAGGATGGTTTTTTTTGTAGCATAAACCATTCTGGTTACCTGGTCATTTACTTTGTGCTGTCATCATGGCAATCAATGTGTGCTCACCGTTTCATATAAATAAATGCACATGATCTCATGGCAGAGGTCCACTAAACACAAGGAAAGACAGGGGCGGATCTAGACTTTATGTTTAGGGGGGGCGATTTTGCATAATCACGCCCCTCCTTTGCTCTGATTGGCTGGCCCGCATTAAACCCCGCCTTCTGCCCGCGCTTAGCCCCACCCCTCCCGTTTTGATCGGCGGCTGGGACCTAGCTTTTTGCTGCTAGGGGGGAGCAAATGCCCCGATCGCCCCCCCCTGGATCCGCCACTGAGGAAAGATAGCCTCTGGATTGTCACAGTGTCTAAAAGCAGGCTGTAAGTTTTAGTGAAAACATCCAAGGTAGCGGCTGCCCTTTAACAAAGTGTTCTTTAAGAAGAGATGCTCGGGCTCGGTTTTCCGAAAACCGACCCCACCCGATCTTAGCAGATCCGAGTCGGCTCAGTACTTTCTGGGCGCCCTCGGAACTGAAAACCAGGCAAAACTTCATTGTTGTGCCATCAGATCTCACGAGTTTTGGATTTTATAAATTCTGCCCTCCCCAGGAGATCCAACCCCATTGCTCACACTGTAACAGGGGTAGCAGTGTTCTTGTCACTCTCCATTCTCCAGTAACATTGCTCAGTGCCACTGCTCACACTGTAATGGGGTAGCAGTGTTCTTGTCACTCTCCAGTGACATTGCTCAGTGCCATTGCTCACACAGAAACAGGAGGGGTAGCAGTGTTCTTGTCACTTGACAAAAATTGACTGGAAATTAATGTAATTGAAGTTAATAATGTAGGAACAAAAAAAGAGCCAAATGATGTTATTTTAGCAATTGAAAAAAATAAAATAACAAAAATTACAGATCCAAAACCAAAACACTTGAGGGCGGTTTTGCCAAAACCAAAACACGAAGTTAATACAGACCCAAAACCAAAACACGGGGGTCAGTGAAAATCTCTACCTTTAAGGAATATACATTTTGGGAAACTTAAGGTTTTAAAATATGTGATCAACTTCTCTGTCTTGATCTACATTGGCCACGCCCCCAATCAGGCTCCTCCCAAATGGCAAACACCCAATTATCCTGTGAGAATTCGTTGTGTAGTAAGATTGTTTCCAGTGTAAAATAGCATTAAATAGACCTTGAAATCCACTAAACAGATAAATAATGCAGTGGGGCTATTGTGGTTATCTTATAAAAAAACACCACTGTAAAAAGTTTACTCTATATGGCAAATACACTGCAACGTTTGAAGGTGGCTTATTTTAAAGACATCAATAATAGCATTGTTTCTGAGATGGGTGCATTGATTAAAAAGGTAATTGTCTTCATCACGAGAATACAATAATGCTTCAGTTCATATAAAACAATTGTTTCTGTGCTGGGTTTAGCCTGGGGCCACACTAAAAGCTGTGAATAGTAACACTGTCACTGTGGTTTAAAGATATTTTCAGTGCTATTTTTGCTACAATGAGGAGCTTCTTCTGTGCATAAATAACTGGGTTCCATGGAAAGAGGGAGAGCAGGTTGTCACTGAGATACAGTGTTTTCTAAACAGTTTTGCTGCCCAGACAGACAGTTGCTGGTGCCAAGGAGCTATTTAGATTGAAGTGTACCTAATAATACAAAATATTTAGATAATTGACTTCAATCTCTTCAGTTTTACCCAAACCAAAAGTTTATTATAAATAATATAATTTCAGCAGTTTGCTGTAATGACAAATGTTTGTTGGATGGCAGGTAATATATGTTGGTCAAGGGGTAGTAGAGTTCTGGAAGGCTTACACTCTTATTTTCTTGACCTCCCCCCCTCGTGTAGCAAATACATTGCTGCTTTGCTGCAGTAGATTGAGTTTGGCTGACTGCTCTTGCACTATGAGTTACAGCAGATGCTGTCACATAGATAGTGTGGCCTGGATAAGGGGCATCTGAAGACCCTTGAGACTTGTTGGGGCATTGAGGATGAAGCGGAGAGGGCCTGCTAAATTTCTGCACCCTTGAGAGTTTATTGTGATTTCTTTCACTTTTTTGTGCACTTGGGTTATCAAGAGCACTGTCCGTTGTTTCATTAAATAGATAGTGCTTACTTACCAACTTTTTGTAGTTGGCGTCCGGGAGGCTCCCAGGGATGGTCGGCATGCGGGGGGCGGGGCTCAGAAAATTGCCTCATTTTGGACTTTTTTCTGCCCACTTCACTAGGAATTGAGCAGATGCGGGAGATTGCCATACTCTCCCAGGAGTCCGTGAGACTCACCCGAAATGCGGCAGTCTCCCAGACATTCCGGGAGAGTTTGCAAGTATGAGATAGTGTGACCTGGCTGACAGGGGGGTTCCTCAGGAAAGGACCCCATCACTTGCTATATAAGCAGCAAATACATAAAGAGGGTGTGTGGTCAAATGTGGATAAACTCTGTAACTGAATATACAATAGTTGGTGATGTCTGTATTTCCTTCACTCTGATTGGCTGGTCCCTGTTGGCCCTGCTCCCTCCTTTGCTTTGATCGAACCTCTCTGCCACAGTTCAAAGGTATGTACAGTGCTGTTAGGAGGGCCACTGGCATGTGGCTACTAGTGGAAGGATATATTGCAGCTTCTGCAAGGCAGACGTGTGACAATGTACACACATGTTCTCTTCACACAAAACAAAGCACATGCATTGTTTTACTTATTTGAAGTGAATCTAAAAGCAGAAAATTAAAACATTTGTATAGTCTGGTAAAAGTAGCAATCATATGAAAAATGATTGGGACAGGCTGTAAGAAGAATGTTTGTATTTACCATTTCCTTGGTTTGTTTCTTCAGGCTGTTGTTAATAATTTATCATTTTACACAGTGGCATGGACTATTATGGAAACCACAGACAAATAGCATATCATGTAGTGAGCAGAGAGTCTCTGGAACGCCCCTCTGAGCTCTCTTTGCTCTCTGTCAAATCCTCCCCCTCTGCCTTCACATGATATGCTCAGAGCTGTCAAGTTAAGACGGAGCTGACAGCCATATATTCAACCTTCAAAGAGATTTTGAAAAGGATATAATGATTTGTAGCAGGCCAGGTAAGAAAAAGACTATAAGCTGCATGCTTAAATGGTACTTAACTTGCTATTTAAAACAAATAAAAAAAACTGTATTCTGATTTGAATCACTTATACTATTAAGTCTTTGCTGACTGAAATTTCTGTGTGATGGTATGTTGTACAAAGACTGTTCCATCTCGTATATATTACGTTTTGTTTACCTTACTTTTCAATAAAAAATCATTTACCTCGTACCTATCCTGTAATGTGTTTTTAATGTGTTCTTGATGCGATTTTGATGCTTTGCACTTTTATCAATACAATAAATACAATCCATTGTATAGTGGCACACGTTAACACAAAAACAAACAAGCATTCATTTTTTACAATATTATGGTGGAAATGAGCCCATAAGAAACCATTTATCCAATTTGGATGCCATTTACAGGCTTTAGGTGGAGACTGAAAAATGGAAACAATTCCAATGTTAGTCTTTCTGTAAGCAGCCTTTTTTATTTAATTAAGAAGAACAACAACACACAAACGAGAACATATTTTGCATTCTAAAACAACAACACGCACATTTAGCAATAAAGCAGCTCAAAGCAAGTCTTCATCTACAATTCATATATCCGTAAACTGCTAAAGAATTCTCGCTTCTGACCCCTTTATTTAGGCTAATGAACTATGTGGTAGAATATGTCCAAAGCGATAAGCAAAACTCAGATTAACATACCCGAAAGAATTACTTATGCAGAATTTGTTTTAGTATTTAAGTCATTGAGGTGTCTGACCCAATTACAGTCAGAGAGCACTGTGTTTGTGTGTTTGCAGATGCAGCAGATGAAACTTTGTTAAGAGGAATTTAGAGGACAATATTTCTTGTTAATTCATAGAACCAATTGTAAGTCCTTTTATTAATTTAAAAGACACCCAGTTTGGGATTACGTTGCACACACTTTGTTCTGCCACTTTTATTACATTGTTGAAATAAATAGGTAGTGGGTCATTGGAAGCGACGGTGGCAGTCAGAATTCCGATTGAGGTAATGCCAGTAGTTAACCTGCCAACGTGAAAATGTTGGCAGGCTTACATTATGCAGACAAGTTTACAATGTTGTCAGTGTGATTGGCGATATTGACAATGTTGCCAATCACAATGCCGACATTAAAAAAGCAATGCCGCCGGGTCTGGCGGCTATACCCCTGACCTGGCGGCATAATGTAAGTGTCAGCATTTAGCCTGCCGACATTTTCACGTCAGCAGGTTAAGTGCCAGCATTACCTCAATCGGACTTACATACCCTACACCCTACCACTTTATACCACTAGTTTCAGTCAAATAAACCTATCAGGTTTTTTTCCATAAAACACTGCACGGTTTAGGCTTATAATAATTCTGAGAGTGTGGGGAAATGGGAGTTGTCATTATTACATGGAGTAATGTTGTGAGTCTGAAATGTGCTTCACAAATGCAACATGGAGGCACAAAACGGGTCCCATTAGAAGTGTAGTGTAGTTTTGTGGAGTGGAAATGTCTGCTAACCACCTCTGCATTGCAAGAAATGCCCCTGAAAATGCACTCTCTCCACCCCTTTATCTCATTACAATAATCTTGTTTCTGCAACATCTGAAGCTCGGAGTGCCCACATTCCGTATTCCACTAGGGACACCTTCCTCCTCTCCTACTTTGCAAGCTACTACTGGTTCTCTACAAACATGGCCACATTGCTCCGTCGGACCTCTTGGCACCCTTGCACAAATTGTGGTGCACAGAGGCTACGATAGAAAAAGAAAAAAACAGGGACTTTTATGAAAACTGGTTTAAAGGAAAATACACTGTTGCCCATACAATCCAATCACATTCTAAATGACATTTGTTAGAGCAGTTTACAAAATGAAAGCAAAAAAATATTGGTTGCTTTGTGCAACATCATCAGTACACCAGGGTTTAAAGAAATTACCCTCTTTTCACTTGTAGCTATTCATGACTGACTTTACCCTTTGTGGCCCACATTAAGTGCATCTCACCATGTTAGGCATCCACATATTCTAGTTCATACTTTACTGCTCTTATGATTATTCTCCTGATCTTATATAATCTAAATTGATGACATCAGTGCCTTTGGTGCCAATGTCAAAGGACTTTTATAGGCACTTATGCAAACAAAGCTTCAGCAGATAATTGTACAGCCAAACAGAAGATCAAACCTTAGCTAAACATTTCTGGTTTCAAAACTTGTGTTTTCAATCTCTCCGATACACATAGTGGCACATAATTTTGAGGACACTATACAAAACAGAAAATCCACAGAGTAGCTGCATTTAGGGAGTAAAAGCAAGTAATACAACAATCCTTTATATGTTGCGTTATGAATGGATGTCGTTGTGCTCTTACAACATGTTGCATCTTTGTTTATTCCGGTTAGAAAAATAATTTTGGAAAATAAATTAAAAGCCATTAGCTAAAACTTATTTGAAGCCCCCTTTCAGTTAGACTTTGATGTTCTCAGCTGAATGTTAATATGTGTACAAAACAAAAATGAAAACATGCAAATACAGTATTGACAATTCTCTCTCAATTATATACCAGAAGGTGCTCCAGCTGCCAGGAAAACTACTTGTTTTCTCTCTTTTACTTTCAGAATTAAGTCAAATGGGCTTTTCTTAAATGACTGAAATCAATTCTCATGAAATGTTTGTAAACGGGAACGTACAATGGATTTACTGAAAAGCAGAAAGAAGCAGGAGACACAAAGACACCAATAGTTAATTTTGCTCTTACTGAGAAGATTGTGATAGTTTTTTCTCATCTTTGTTTACAATAATAGGATTAACTGGAATGAGATTATCTTTAATCCCTATTCTAGTGTTACGTGTTTTGGAATTATGGGACTGTGCAGACAGCTGTCCCATTTTATCAATGAATAACTGTCTATATCAGGAGTATTGTATCCTATGGGTTGGAGCCTAGCCATTTATGGTGGGACCATGATTAGGCTCTCTACAAGCTATTGTTAACTAACAGCCAATAAACTAATTATGGATCATATTTGAATGCTAAATCATGTTTTACCATTAGGGGTTGCGAAAGAAAGTCTGTGTTGTTTACGGTACCGTATTACATTATTGTCACGGGCACTAGGAGTCTTTACCCAGGAATCACCAGGTGATAGGCTTACCAGAGCAGTATAGGTGGTAATATGGTACTCTGGTAGCAGGGTGATCACGGAACAGGAAATAGCAGATGATGAGATGCTCAGGAAAGTCTATGACTAGCAGCACTGGCAATATGGAGGTAGTAATACACGAGGAACTGTATGGACAAAGGACACGTGAAGGTAGTCAGTGGTCTGCGGTAGCAAGTTGTACCACTGCTATAGTGAGGAGGAATGTCCAACAGAAACGAGGAGGTGATGAGAGTCAGCGGTCTGCGGATAGCAAGTTGTACCGCTGTCTGAGTGAAGGAATGGAATCCAAGTGGAGGTATCCGGGGAGTCAGTGGTCTGCGTTAGCAAGTTGTACCACTGCTATGTGAGAGGATACTGGAACAGGTGAAACTGTAAACAGGAGTCAGTGGTCTGCCACTAGCAAGTTGTACTACTGAATATATATGTGAGGAGGTGCACGGGGAGAGACTGCAACACAATATATACACGGGCACCTTGACTTTGATCCACAGTAATATGCACAATATAAATGTATAAATGACTGAACAACACTGCCAATATAGAAAGTCTCTTGAAGCAATCCGGCATGAGATAACACAGTCAATGATGGCAGTAGAGTCAGCGGATAGTACACCCCAGAGGAGAACCAACACAGTCCAGCAAGGTATGCAATACACAGCACAGTCAATGGGAAGTATGCATACCGTGGTTCAGGAGAAGGCAGTCAGACAGGAGTGCAGAGATACCTGAAGGGCAGGAGGCCAGCAGGATACAAGTCCCTGGATGGGTGAAGCAGGGGTCTAGCAGGTGCAGCGCACAGGTAGGTAGACCAGCAGGGAACACAGGAAGGCGTGGAGAGCGGATCAGCAGTAGATGGATGAGTAGCGCTGAGAAGTAACAGCAGCGGGTCTCTGCGGGAACACGGAGGTAACCAATAGCAACCAGCAGGTGCAGTAACGATGGGACACCGGAGCAGAGTTGAACTGGAACAGATGATCACGGAGAGTAGCGGGTAGCAATAGTGGCAGCAGACTCAAGGAAACACGGGAGAGTTGACAAGGGCTGAAGACTGAAGCGCACAGGGGCAGCGGATAGGAATCAGCCAAACAGTCACGATGAAACACAGACGGGTTGCAGGTTGAAGACTGTAGTGCACGGAGGCAGCGGATAGGAATCAGCCAAACAGTCACGATGATGAAACACAGACGAGTTGCAGGTTGAAGCCTGTAGTGCACGGAGGCAGCGGATAGGAATCAGCTGGCAGTCACAATCATGAACAGGTGAGTGGATGTGAATGAAAGACTGTAGTGCACGGAGGCAGCGGATAGGCATCAGCTAACAGTCCCAATGATGCATGGTAGAGTTGAAGTGATTAGAAGACTGTAGTGCACGGAGGCAGCGGATAGGAATCAGCTCACAGTCACGATGAAACAGTAGATGGTAGAAGTGGTATGGGAACCACAGTAGTAGAAGTGGTTTGGAAACCACAGAGGTAGAAGTGGTTTGGAAACCACAGGAATCAGCTGGGCTGAATAAACGAGGAAACACAGGAACACCTTCAGAGACTCATGGGGAATGAGACTCCAAGATCAGGCAACGTGGTGTTGACCACAGGTGCTTAATATAGGGAGGTTGCCTGATCTGCCAATTAAGTTAAAGGAACATACACTGGAGGTATAGAAAGGGCTGCGCATGCGCAGTCCCTCAGGATGGAGGACGGCCACGGTTCCTAAATGTCCGGGAAGAAGCACTCACAGTCCGGTGAGTGACAGTACCCCCCCTTTTAAAGGTGGGCACAGAACGCCTGGAACCGGGCTTGTCCGGATTTTTGGAATAAAACTTCTTCAGAAGGGCAGGAGCATTAAGATCTTCAGCTTTGATCCATGAACGCTCTTCAGGACCAAAGCCCTTCCAATGAACGAGGAAACGGAGGACTCCTCGCGAAATTTTTGCATCCAATACCTCAGTAATCTCGAAATCCTCCTCCTGATGAACTTGAACTGGCTGCGGTGCTGAGGAAGGAGTCGAGAAACGGTTGATGATGAGAGGTTTGAGCAAGGACACATGGAAGGCATTGGAAATCCGAAGATTCTTAGGAAGAAGAAGTTTAACACATACTGGATTGATAACTTGAATGATCCTATATGGACCAATAAAACGAGGGGCGAATTTCATAGATGGAACCTTCAAACGAATATTTTTGGTAGATAACCAGACACGATCTCCAATTTTTAGTGGTGGAATAGCCCGCCTCTTCTTATCTGCGAAAGACTTATATTTGTTAGATGTCTTCTTTAAACAGGTTTTGACCTGAGACCAGATATTTTTGAAGGTCTGACAAGCAGTCTCCACAGCAGGAACTTGGGTGGGTGGGAGGGCAGGAAATTCCGGAAAAGACGGATGGTGACCGTAGACCACAAAGAATGGAGTTTTGGATGATGACTCATGGTACATGTTGTTATGGGCGAATTCAGCCCAAGGGAGCAATTCTACCCAGTTGTCTTGGTTGGCTGAAGAGAACATCCTAATAAAAGTCTCAAGATCTTGATTGACTCGTTCCGTTTGTCCGTTAGATTGCGGATGGTAAGACGATGAGAGTGCTAATCGTATGCCCAAGGTTTTACAAAGGGCCCGCCAGAATCTGGAAACGAATTGTACTCCTCTATCTGACACAATCTCAGACGGACATCCATGGATGCGGAAGATTTCTTTAATGAAATGTTCAGCCAGAGTAGACGAGGAAGGTAAACCGGACAGAGGGACGAAATGAGCCATCTTCGAAAATCTGTCTACCACTACCCAAATAGTATTGTGATTCTTACTTGGTGGCAAATCAGTAACGAAATCCATACTAATATGGGTCCAAGGCTTGGACGGAATGGGTAGTGGTCGCAGCAACCCTGCTGGAGTTCTGCGGGAGGATTTGAACTGAGAACATAAATCACAGGAAGCAATAAACTCTTTGACGTCTCTCCTCATTGAAGGCCACCAGTAACTACGAGAGAGAATCTCAAAGGTCTTATGTTCACCGGCGTGTCCAGAAAAACGAGAGGCATGGAACCACGAAAGGATTTTCCTCCTCAGAGTAGGAGGCACAAGGGTCTTCCCAAATGGTAGCATTTTGGTGGATGAAGCAGCCAGAGAAATACATTTGGGGTCTAGAATAGCATGGTTGGGAACCTCTTCTACATCAGAGGACGTCACAAAAGCTCGAGATAGAGCGTCAGCTTTCTTGTTCTTAGCAGCTGGTTTGAAGGTTATAATTAATTCAAAACGGGAAAAGAAAAGAGACCATCTTGCTTGACGAGGGTTCAAGCATTGAGCAGATTGCAAATATGACAAGTTCTTATGATCCGTGAAGATCGTCACCGGATGGCGAGCTCCTTCCAACAAGTATCTCCATTCCTCTAATGCAGCTTTGATGGCCAGCAACTCCTTGTCCCCGATAGTATAGTTTTTCTCTGCGGGCAGAAGACCCCGAGAGTAGAAGGCACAAGGATGTAATTTTTGTTGCTCCGAGCGTTGGGAGAGAATAGCTCCTAAGCCCACATTAGAGGCATCTACTTCTAGGAAGAAGGGGAGTGTCACATCAGGTTGTCGCAGAATGGGAGCAGACGAGAAGGACTCTTTGAGGATTTGAAAGGCTTGGAGAGCCTCAGATGACCATTGCTTAGTATTAGCCCCTTTCCGAGTTAAGGCCACAATGGGAGATGCAATGGATGAGAAGTCTTGAATGAAGCGTCTATAGTAATTGGCAAAACCTAAAAAACGCTGGATGGCACGAAGAGTAGTTGGCTGAGGCCAATGTAGTACAGCATTTACTTTGTCTGGATCCATCTTCAGGCCAACTCCGGAAACTATATACCCCAAGAATGGAATCTGGGGTAACTCGAATGAACATTTTTCCAATTTACAGAACAACGAGTTTTTCCGTAGTCTGGAGAGGACCTCTGCCACATGTTGGTGATGAGAAGGCAGGTCCTGTGAGAAGATCAATATGTCGTCCAGGTAGACAACGACACATACATATAATAAGTCCCGAAAGATCTCATTGATGAAACCCTGGAAAACCGCGGGGGCATTACACAGCCCGAAGGGCATTACTAAATATTCGTAATGCCCATCTCTGGTGTTAAACGCGGTCTTCCATTCGTCACCGGAACGGATTCTAATTAAATTGTAGGCACCACGAAGATCCAACTTAGTAAATATCCGAGCTCCCTTGATGCGATCAAATAGCTCAGTGATCAGCGGAATGGGATACCGATTCTTGATAGTAATGGCGTTGAGTCCACGAAAATCTATACAAGGGCGTAATGATCCATCCTTCTTTTTGACGAAGAAGAACCCAGCTCCAGCGGGAGAGGTGGAAGGTCGAATGAACCCACGCTGGAGATTCTCCTGTATGTACTCAGATGTGGCTTGAGTTTCAGGTAACGAGAGAGGATAGACCCGACCCCTGGGAGGAGTCTTGCCAGGTAGAAGGTCGATCGGACAATCCCAAGAACGATGAGGAGGAAGACGTTCAGACTGAGCTTTATCAAACACATCGGCAAATGAAGCATACTGAGGAGGGAGTCCCGGGGAGGAAGATGAGATGGAAGATTGCTGTACTTTAAGAGGAATAACTTGAGAGAGACAACGATGGTGACATTCAGGCCCCCAAGACGTAACTTGAGGGGTGCGCCAGTCAATCTGGGGAGAGTGACATTGAAGCCATGGAAGGCCTAAGACAATCGGACTTGTCGTAACAGGAAGAATTAAAAACGAAATTTCTTCATGGTGTAGTACACCAATCTGAAGGGTTACTGGAGACGTACTCTGGGTGATGAGACCATTGATGAGACGTGATCCATCTATAGCCGTCACAGTAATGGGTGTTTTTAAAGTGATCACTGGTAGGGACCATTGATTCACTAGTGATTTAGAAATGAAATTTCCTGCTGCTCCGGAATCAATCAATGCCTGTGACTCAAAGGATTTGGTAGCAAAGGAAATCGTAACATCGAAAGCGCAGACTTTAGATTTCATAGACAATGGAGAGGACTCCAGGGACCCTAACTTCACCTCTCCAGAACTAGTTAGGGCCTGGCATTTCCCGATTTCTTAGGGCAAGAACTGAGCATATGTGTGGAATCAGCACAATAGATACAGAGTCTATTCTTTATTCTTCGTTTCCTCTCTTCTAAAGATAATTTGGAACGTCCTATCTCCATGGGAATCACAGAAGGTGAAACTGGACGAAATTGAGGGTTTAAACGAAGAGGTGCTTTAGCAGAAGTTGTTTTCTCAGATTCTCTTTCACGAAATCTCATGTCTACACGATGGCAAAGAGAGATCAAATCTTCTAGTGACGAAGGAAGCTCTTGGGTAGTCAGTGCATCTTTAATTTTATCGGAGAGCCCCTGCCAGAAGGCGGCAACTAATGCTTCAGTGTTCCACTGAAGTTCAGAGGCTAAGATCCTAAATTGAATGACATACTGTCCTACTGTATGGGAGCCTTGTCGCAAACGAAGAATGCTGGAAGCAGCGGAGGTCACACGACCTGGTTCATCGAACACACTTCGGAACGTGGAAATGAATTTGGCACTATCTTGTAGAATTGGATCGTTTCTTTCCCACAGAGGGGAGGCCCAAGCCAGGGCTTGTCCAGAAAACAATGAGATAAGATAGGCCACTCTGGAACGATGGGTAGAAAAATTTTGAGGTTGGAGTTCAAAATGGACTGAACATTGGTTAAGGAAACCTCTACAAGTTTTGGGGTCCCCGTCATATTTTGACGGAGTAGGCAGGTGAAGCGTAGGAGCTGTAGACACCTGGGATGGCACTGGGGAAACGGAGGAAAGCACAGGAGCTTCAATACTAGCTGTAACAGTCTGTCCAGATGTTCCTTGGGAGGTTAACGATTGGTAACATTGAAGTAACAGCTGTTGGCGAGCATCCTGTTGCTCCACACGGCTGACCAGATGCTGCAGCATCTCTTTAGCAGTAGGTTCCGTATCTGGGTCTGTCATGGCCTGATCTTACTGTCACTGGCACTAGGAGTCTTTACCCAGGAATCACCAGGTGATAGGCTTACCAGAGCAGTATAGGTGGTAATATGGTACTCTGGTAGCAGGGTGATCACGGAACAGGAAATAGCAGATGATGAGATGCTCAGGAAAGTCTATGACTAGCAGCACTGGCAATATGGAGGTAGTAATACACGAGGAACTGTATGGACAAAGGACACGTGAAGGTAGTCAGTGGTCTGCGGTAGCAAGTTGTACCACTGCTATAGTGAGGAGGAATGTCCAACAGAAACGAGGAGGTGATGAGAGTCAGCGGTCTGCGGATAGCAAGTTGTACCGCTGTCTGAGTGAAGGAATGGAATCCAAGTGGAGGTATCCGGGGAGTCAGTGGTCTGCGTTAGCAAGTTGTACCACTGCTATGTGAGAGGATACTGGAACAGGTGAAACTGTAAACAGGAGTCAGTGGTCTGCCACTAGCAAGTTGTACTACTGAATATATATGTGAGGAGGTGCACGGGGAGAGACTGCAACACAATATATACACGGGCACCTTGACTTTGATCCACAGTAATATGCACAATATAAATGTATAAATGACTGAACAACACTGCCAATATAGAAAGTCTCTTGAAGCAATCCGGCATGAGATAACACAGTCAATGATGGCAGTAGAGTCAGCGGATAGTACACCCCAGAGGAGAACCAACACAGTCCAGCAAGGTATGCAATACACAGCACAGTCAATGGGAAGTATGCATACCGTGGTTCAGGAGAAGGCAGTCAGACAGGAGTGCAGAGATACCTGAAGGGCAGGAGGCCAGCAGGATACAAGTCCCTGGATGGGTGAAGCAGGGGTCTAGCAGGTGCAGCGCACAGGTAGGTAGACCAGCAGGGAACACAGGAAGGCGTGGAGAGCGGATCAGCAGTAGATGGATGAGTAGCGCTGAGAAGTAACAGCAGCGGGTCTCTGCGGGAACACGGAGGTAACCAATAGCAACCAGCAGGTGCAGTAACGATGGGACACCGGAGCAGAGTTGAACTGGAACAGATGATCACGGAGAGTAGCGGGTAGCAATAGTGGCAGCAGACTCAAGGAAACACGGGAGAGTTGACAAGGGCTGAAGACTGAAGCGCACAGGGGCAGCGGATAGGAATCAGCCAAACAGTCACGATGAAACACAGACGGGTTGCAGGTTGAAGACTGTAGTGCACGGAGGCAGCGGATAGGAATCAGCCAAACAGTCACGATGATGAAACACAGACGAGTTGCAGGTTGAAGCCTGTAGTGCACGGAGGCAGCGGATAGGAATCAGCTGGCAGTCACAATCATGAACAGGTGAGTGGATGTGAATGAAAGACTGTAGTGCACGGAGGCAGCGGATAGGCATCAGCTAACAGTCCCAATGATGCATGGTAGAGTTGAAGTGATTAGAAGACTGTAGTGCACGGAGGCAGCGGATAGGAATCAGCTCACAGTCACGATGAAACAGTAGATGGTAGAAGTGGTATGGGAACCACAGTAGTAGAAGTGGTTTGGAAACCACAGAGGTAGAAGTGGTTTGGAAACCACAGGAATCAGCTGGGCTGAATAAACGAGGAAACACAGGAACACCTTCAGAGACTCATGGGGAATGAGACTCCAAGATCAGGCAACGTGGTGTTGACCACAGGTGCTTAATATAGGGAGGTTGCCTGATCTGCCAATTAAGTTAAAGGAACATACACTGGAGGTATAGAAAGGGCTGCGCATGCGCAGTCCCTCAGGATGGAGGACGGCCACGGTTCCTAAATGTCCGGGAAGAAGCACTCACAGTCCGGTGAGTGACAATTATGTAATGTACAGCCGCTGCGTAACCGCAATCTCCAGAGCTAATTAATATTGTCTTCTAAGTCATACATAATATATGGCCAAAGTATTTTGCTGTCTCTCATGAAGGGTGGTTGGAGGGACTCCCCCATCGTACTTTGTTTTAAGAATGTTGCAGAGGAAAGTAGAGTAATTGACACCCATTGGTGTCAATTTAGCAGTTTAACATAAGTACATAGCACAAAATCGGATCTGAAAATGGATACTACTGTTTCCAGTGACCCCATACCCACTCAATATGTTACTCACATTTTGTAGCATTGAGGCAGCATTGTGGTTTTTCAAATGCTGCTTGTCCATTACATGTGTATGCACGCACTGAGGTCAATAGAGTGATCTCCACTCACCTCCCAAATGTGAGTACAAGAGTAAGTTAACAATTGCATGTCAAATAAGTTTAAGAATGGCTTGCAGTTTCTTTGGCCATTGGGTATAAGGCCTAAGGGCTAATTTCACCTTTGTTGTAATTTGTTTTATATCCCCAATGAGTCTATTTTGTAAACATAATTTCTCCCCTATATCTGCTGCTTAAATGCACTCTCTAGCAGAGTGTAGCTAATATGTTTATCTTCTGAAGGATTTCCATCTTGAATTGACTCAGCAGATAGCAGCACGGTGGCTTAGTGGTTAGCACTTCTGCCTCACAGCACTAGGGTCATGAGTTTGATTCCTGACCATGACCTTGTCTGTGTAGAGTTTGTATGTTCTCCCCGTGTTTGTGTGGGATTCCTCTGGGTAGTCCAGTTTCCTCCCACACTCCAAAAACATACTGGTAGGTTAATTGGCTGCTAACAAATTGACCATAGTCTCTCTTGGTATGTGTGTATGTTAGGGAACTTAGACTGTAAGCTCCATTGGGGCAGGGACTGATGTGAGTGAGTTCTCTGTACAGAGCTGCGGAATTAGTGATGTTATATAAATAGATGATGATGAGGATGCAGTATTTTGAATACGCAAAGACCCCACTGCTGCATCACATACACAATGTCATCAGGTTAGAACTGAATAGTATGAATTGCATTTCACTATTTTCAGTTCAAACCCAATAATGTTGGCTATGTGATGCAACGCTGAGAGCATACACCTGAATCAATAGCATACATAGGGAGCATACACCTGATGGATGCACTTGAATAATTATGCATGGTGTCTATCCAAAAGATGGAGACTGCGTATGAGAAGGGTTGGATGCACTCTCTAGAGAATGTATCTAACAAATAGATGTAGGAAAAGGTTTATATTCACAGTATAAACCCGTTGGGACACATATAACATGTAAAAAGGCAAAGGTGAATCTATTCTTCAATAACATGTTTTAAATCACAAAACAGAGTCGTGACAGCATGGGGAGATACATAAATGGTGCCAAGTTCTACAAGGTGAATGTAAACAGAATTATTCCAAATGAAAAAAATGCATTGTCTACATAATTTGCTTTACTAATTTTCCAACTGCATCTGGGTCATATAATTATCTACATGTGCAGACCACAGCTGTAACACTTGCTAGTATGGTTGACTATGGGCGACTTGTCTAATATGGTGTTCTGCTGGCTTTGTGCTTTTGGTTGCACTAGTATTTATTAAACCTCGTACCTCAGCAGAAACAAAGACAATAAGTTGGATTTTCCAGATGGGGTCAGTAATAACACAGATAACTAGTAGAAGTGGAATAATTTAGGGCAAGCGTAAGGTGAACTGTGAATAATGTATGAAAGCTTTACAAGGTAATGGCAGAGTAATCCCAATCATTTTCTGTAACTAACAGATTAAGAAAACACGTAACTGCCCAGACTCAGATATTGTTGAAGTAGAACATAAATCATGCCCAAGAACCTTAAAGAGAATGTAACCTCAGTTTGTGACATTTTTGACCATGACGTTCTCTGTTTCTACCCTTTGTAGCAGGTGCTATTTGAGGAGGGAGGTGCTTCTCTATCTTGTATCACTTAGAGGAAACAAAAGGGATAAGCCTGAAGTCTTGCTCTGCAGAAGAGCCTTGGGTGGAATTGTAGAGTGATACATAGCAGAGTGGTCGACTAACTAGCATGCTGTGTTAAGCAAAATGAGATTTTGTCCCTTATCAGATCCACTTATTACAGTGTCCAGGGTCACATAGGAAATAATTGCTTTATTCCACTTTTCACAGAGTTGCTGTGGAAAGTCAATGTAGGCCTGAGTGCAGTATTGTTTCACACTTCATAGCATTAATCTCCAATATATTATACTCATGCCCTCGTTAATAGTGCAAACTTACAATTTCCCCAACCTCTAGTTGAAAAGACCCTACTTTGGTGTACAGACAGGAACACATTGCCAGCAATGAGAGAGAGTGTCAGGCGCCATCTCCGCACCTCCTATGGGTGCCTGAGACGGACGCCCTCTGCCCGCAGCTCAAGTCCCGTAGCAACGGGACTCGGACACGTGATCGCGGCGTGCATGCGCGATTTTCCGTCTTTGTTGCTAGGCAACGGGACGCTACTGCCGATTTCTTACTGCTCTCTATTTAACTCTCACTCTGGCACCATTAGGGTGCCAGAGTATTGGTTCTACCCTGCTCCAGCGTTATCCTTGTTCCTGATTGTCTCCTGTGTTCTGATTACCTTGGCTTGTCTGACTACTCTTCCGGATCTCCCTTTGCACTTCGCTGATACTGACCCTTGGACCGTTCCTGATTACTCTTTGTCTTCTCTCCGTGGTACTGCGCTCCTCTGGTTTCAACTCGGCCTGTCTGACTATGCTCCATTCATTGCACTGGTGACTATCTGGGAGAACCGTGACCTGCGCATCACACGCAGCAAAGCCCATAGCTCCTTGCGGGGGTCCCTGGTGAACACCGGTGGTGCGTTAGACTCCGCGCCTCCCAGCTTAGTAGCGCCAATACCAGTCAGTGATATCTCTAGTGAAAGACGTGACAGAGAGGCTTCACTAAAAGTGTGAAAGAACACACATCTGTGCGACTTGAGTTACACTCTATGTTATGGCAAAGTCAGTCATGATCGGTGAATAATTGTGCATTGATCATGTTATCAATCAAAGATAAGGCTTCTCAACAAGGAATCATTTCAGAGGATGGAGGATATCAAAATGAAGTAATTTATGGCTATGGAAACTATAATTGATGTATAGACATACTGTATGGACAATATATTAATTATTTAAAAACAAAGCAAAATACTTATGTTAATTATAGGGCTGACATTTTAGAATTTAAGTTGACCTTATTTGGGCCCAAAACCTTATAAGTTATGAAATATACATCAATTTTACTTTTTTAACATTATACTTTTAATTGAATTCAGAATTAGGTAAGTAGAGGTCATTAAAATGTATGTAGATAAAAATTTTTTTTTAAAAAGAATAAAAATCTGATAGAATTTGTGTATTATTATACTTTATAATGGTATTCAGGCTATTCATTCTAAACACTTTGCTAGCTGGATGAAACAAGAAAGGGAGGCTGCTTGTCAATATAACAGTGACTTCAAACAAAATTGAATTAAGCAATATTTCAATAGCGTGATGGGAAAATAAAGCGTAATAAACATTCGCTCTATTTGCTAACAGGGCTAATAATACTGTCACATTAGTGAACATACTACAGATTGTGTGATTTAAAACTTTCAACAATGATCTGTAAAATACCCATCTGTCAGTTTCCATGTTATCTAAAGTAATAAGAAGTAATGCACTACCAACTTTGATTAACCTGACACTGCAGCAGTCCAACCTTTCAGATACACACATACATATTTTTATATATATATATATATATATAAATATATACAGATAATTTATTTATATAGCACCACTAATTCCGCAGCGCTGTACAGAGAACTCAGTCACATCAGTCCCTGCCCCATTGGGGCTTACTTTCCTAATACACGTAGACACTAGGGTCAATTTGATAGCAATGAACCTACTAGTATGTTTTGGGGTGTTGATGGAAACCGGAGCACCCGGAGGAAACTCGTGTAAACATGGGAAGAACATACAAACTCCACACAGATAAGGCCATGGTTGGGAATTGAACTCATGACCCCAGTGCTGTGAGGAAGAAATGCTAACCACTTAGCATATATTATATATATGCTAAGTGGTTAGATATTATATATATATATATATATATATATATATATATATATATATTTGTGTGTATATATGTATGTGTGTACATATATATTTATATATATATATATATATGTATTTATGTGTGTGTGTGTGTGTGTATATATAAATATATATATACTGTATATACATACTCTTTGTCTGATACTAGGAAACCAGTGTGTCTTTTCAAATGTTTAATGACATCAGATCAGCATTGAAGTTCCTATTGTATTTTGACGGCAACTGTTACTAGAGGCTTAACAGGTGAGGATCCCTTTCTATCCTCATCAATTAATTCATTATTTTTACCTGGAGAGAATTAGTTCCATGTTCCAATAATCCCTTATGCAGTAAATGTCTTGTGTATCTGTGTCAGTGAGCAACTCTGTGTTGCAGGGCAAAAAAATAAACATCTGTGCAATTCATATATAGACATTTAACGCATTGTTGCTCTGTGGGATTTTTGCGTGTTGTTATCCTTCGGTTGGACGTCTTGCAACCATCCGGTGCTGAGGAGTTTAATATGGGGGGAACTGGTCCCCAGGTTCTAGTCGTGGTGGTTGAATAGATAGTGTAAGCCATATCTAACGCAGGTGAAAAAAGGCGAGATAGTTTAAAGTGATTGCAAATCGGATAATAATGCATTTCACAAATGTGTTGGCTAAATGCGTTTACGATTTATAACACTATAACACTGCACTCTGGTACTCGGATTTCTATTTCATATCTTTACATTTCTGTTACTCATCTTTGTTAATTTTATTTATTTATAAAGCCCAAAAATTACTCCCAGATTCTCTTCCTATAAATCATCCAAATACCAGCGTCCCCTGCAACACTGTATTCAGTATTCTTGCATTAGCTCAACATTTTTCCACAACTTAAGCTGGGTACACACTACAGAGTTTTTGTCCAATAATCGGCTCAACCAGCCGACATACGACCGCTCGTTTGAAAGTCGGGTCAGTGTGTGTAGTGACACGATTTTCGAAAGTCTGTCCAAATGGACGATTGTCGCCTCATTTGGTTGGTCGTACCGTTCAATATTTTCGTTCCAATCTCCTTTCTGTTGTGTAGTGTGTATAAATTTCCGACCGATCCACGACAATCCACTTCAGCGTGTACGAAATTAAAATCATTGCTCACGACAGCATGGCTGTAAAAAGTCGCTACTGGGACGGCCACTCTTTTCTTTATCGTCTGAAACAAGGCTAGTGTGTGTGCAGTCCATGGACCGAGCGATCGGACCATCGATCAGATTTCAAATCGATCGGCATAAAAAGTTGGTGGAAAATTGTGTAGTGTGTACCCAGCTTTGGACACCAACATGCCACTCCACATTTCTCATGTCTATTAATTGATCTACACTATATACAACTTAGTCCACCACTACAACAGTCATATATCCCAATTTTCTATATTAAACCTTTCAATCCTCTCTCTATCTAAACCATCCACTTGAGTATATTTTATTTTATTCTTTTATATTTTAATCCCATTTCTAATTTCTCACTCTCTGCTGCATTTGATATGGTTTATACTGTCATTGATTATTAACCTTTTCACACTATTCAACCATGACTACCTGAAAAGGGTGAATAGTTTCCACAACTTTGCTCTGGACATTTCACTGGACCTGGATTACAGGATCAAAACTAACCACACTAGATTCCCTGCAGACATCCAACCAAAGGACCACCATGATTGCTGCACACAGCTTCACACCAGCTAAGCGCAGAGGTTAATCCCACTGCTTGATATACAGACATAGCTGAAAAACACAGATGGAAGCTAGAAGAGAAAGCAATATATTTAAATTAAGTCATGTGAAGCAGACCCCTCTGTAACTTGTAAAAATTGGCCTTTTTTTGAATAATGTTTTTAGCCTATTTTTCATATGGCCATTGAATGATTTCTTATGATTGATGCATTCAGTTTTATGAACTTGAGTCTCATCTTTTTTAAGTAACAGTTGCTGTCCACAGTGCTGATTTCTGTGTCTTGTAAGTGTGCTTGGCTGCATAGAAGAAATATATACACTTGGTGGAATAAGACATGTAAGGGTTATGTAAGGGCCCTAGTGCACACCCATTCTTCAGTTACTAGATAGACAGAAGGGAATTAACAATGATGAGATGCAGGTATAAGATCTCTTCAACAGAATTCTGTTAACCAGAGGTTCAGAAAACCAGAAAGGAAAGATGGTAAATTATTGCTGCTGTCTGAATTTTTTTTCCCATACACATAGACCTGATCACTGAGTGTTTCTTACAAAAGTTACTATGAGGAGCACTGCTAAACATATTAATGAGAAGTGGAGTGCCAGGAGCAGTGCGGGAAATAAATGGGGGTCATTTTTAAATATAATTTGTTATATTTTAGACATGGTAAGTTAGGGCTGCACAAACCCAGGTAAGCACAGGATTTCAAATAAACTAGTGCTCCTTAACCTCCTCTCTCTCTCTTTAAAATGTCAAATTGGCTACTAGATTAGCTTTTGTGGCTGTTAAATGGTACACCATTTGTCCACCCCTGCTGTAAGTTAGTCTTAATTCACTAGAAAAGAGCATATTAACTTAAACTTTTTACTTAACCAGCAAAGTTTATCTGTAAATGCTGTGAAAAGTTTGCGCTGTTTGCCTCTGGGCTGTGTTAATATAGATTTCCCTAATGGTAGGACCATAAGGGTATTGAATAAACCTAACTCTATTTTATTTTAATAACATGAGAGCACAGCTGGAGTTTACACTTCTAGGATGCTGCAGACTTAATTTCTCACCCTTAATAGATAAATGAAAAAGTAGCCCTTTTATCATGTCTCTTGGAAAAAGTAAATGGAAGAATGCCTTTCAAAACCTAAAAATACTTATTGCAGTAAGAAAATGAAATGTATAATAAATTGGGAAAATGGTTCATTTTAATAGGCTTGTCTAACACATGGCAGGGAAAGTGTTCTTGTAGACGGTAATAGAATAGCGTGATTTTCTCCTGGGCATGATAGTCATGTGATCACCTTGCATCGCCAATCTTGTAGACTACAATACATTGGAGGTGTTAGAATTAAGAGATATGATATTTTGTTATGGAAACTTATACAGAATAATTAAATGTTTGATGCATTTCAGGTATTGTTTTCTACACGCTTCCTTCAGTTGTTACTGAATATAATATTTCTTGGTAGCCTCCTTCTGTCCATTTCTAAATATTGTCTGTCAGAGATCATATCCCTGTAAAATAAAAATGCTCCATGAATATAACTAGATACATAACAGAGCTGTGTCCAGGGCCGGAGTACTCGCAGGGCTTTCTGGGCTATAGCCCAGGGGCCTCGGGCAGCAGGGGGGCCCTAAAAAAGATTTCCTGGCAGCGTTATATCATTTTTTTGCCCCCCATAAAGCCGGCGATCGCTGTCTGTGCGGGCATGGTGCGCCCTTCCCTGCTTAGTGAGAAGGTCTCGTGAGACTATGATCTCATGTGACCTGACCACACTAAGCAGTGCACAGAGACCGCATCCGCACTGACAGGGCAAAAGGACAGAGGTGCCGTCTGGAGCCTGCAGCGAAGAGCTGGAGAGGAACAAGACAGCAAGTAGATGAGTGCTTTTTTTTCAACAATCTGAAGAAAAATGCAGCAAAGTAGAAATGTTATACAATAACAGACAAAAGGCAGAGAATATGCAGGAAAAAATTATCTGTAGAACCTTAATACAAAAAGATAGAGAATAACCTTGCAGTGCCTGTTTTGCTTAATAATTCAAAGGGTTATATATGATACTGCATGAATGTGATGAACAGAACTAGGCAAAAGCATGCTACTGGCCATAAACATACAGTAATATCGGAGTGGGCATAAGTCGCTTGACAAATTTGGGCCTCACAGTACTCCCAGCCCAGGGGCCTACAATATCTTACTCCTGCTCTGGCTGTGTCATACAACAAAAACAAACAACTGTACCTTATAATATAAGTACATGGTTAAAATGCATAGAATCTTGCCAGAAAGATAAAGCCATGTGTTTGGTGAATGTTGCAGATGGGCACCACATGACAGGGGTGAGGCCTATTTTGTGTCAAGCAGTTTGTCTACCATGTAAAATGTGTACACATGGCAGCCTATCCATAAAAAAACATATGTACAGTGCAATAAAATGTTTAATTAGGAGAATCAAATGAGGTCTATTCACCTGGCGCTCTTTAATCATCTTGTGGCTGCGCAGGATAATTGCCGTGAAAATTCCCTAAGCTACTATGTCTTTTCCAAACCCTATTAGGGTACCGCTCTTAAATATCCTTAACATTGAAAAATGTTTACCTAAATGTATCAGGAACAGCAAGTCTCCCAGAATCAAGCTGGCACTTCTCAAAAAGCCTACTGTTTGGACAGTTCATGATTTTAAAAGCCTACTGTTGGGCTACTCACCTTAGCCAAATTGAGGCCATTTTTGTTCTTCCGGGCCTCCCTCTCCTGGGCTTAGTCCAACTACTTTAAGCGATATTTGCTTTCCTGTATTTGGGGTCAATAAACGGTCCTACATCCACCCTAATCAAACCTTCCCCCACCTTGACTTTCTTTGCAAAGGTCTGAGAGACTTGCAAACACCACATATGAATATATCCCTCTTCCTTGTCCATAACACCTTTATGGAATAACTCTGACTTCCTGCCAGGTCATTCTAATCCCTTTTCTTGGGCTTGGATAGAATCAGGGGTTAGGTTCAGTGCAGGTGACCTTGATCTTCATTCCAAATAACCAGATCTCCACCTGAAAAATTGTAAATTTTGTGCAGTCTCTCCTGTCAGGCAGGCCCCCTCATCCTGTATCCTCATTTGAGAGTATTTGTCTCATCTGAACCCCGAGTAGAGGTATAGTTTCCTCTCTTTATACTTTTCTCTTTGACAGTTTGTTGGTCTCCGGGAACAGGCAGAAGTGAGAATGGGAGAGGTACCTAGGCACCCCACCAAAAGAAAATTATTGGGAAATTATGAGGACCTAGGTGGTCTCTAGCTCGATTTCCACCTTGATTAAGGAGAATGCTTACAAAGTCTATTTTAGATGGTATCTTACTCCCGTCAATCTTGCTAAAATCTACCCCACTTCCTACTCTGCTTGCTGACGGGGCTGTCGTCAAATAAGGAACATTTATACATATCTCATGGTCCTGTCCAAAGATATCTTCTTTCTGGGACAAGTTTATGGCCCTCCTTCCCTCTCTCCTCCCGTGCCCAATCCAGTCTCTCTTGTCACCCTCCCCAAGATGCAGACAACCAATCAGTAAAGCTGGCTTCTCATATTTTCGACACTAACCGTTGACTCATTGCCAAATCTTGAAAACAGAATGACCCCCTGATCTCCTCCCTTCCGTGTCTCTTTGGTGGAATACTACATATGGTTTATAGCTCATATGGAAAGGTCACTGACCACTTGCATGATAAAGAAGATAAACTTAAATAAATTTTGGCACACTGGTTATATATGTAGTCTACTCTCACTACCCTCTCTGTATGCCCTTTGAATGACAATCTTCCTCATTTTTCCATTTGCTATACATCAAATCTGGCCACCCCTAAACATCACCCCAGCCTAACACACCTAATTATCTCCACTTTCTTTATATTATGAACACTCTTCCCCCCCCCCCACCCCCTAAAATATACAATGTGTATTATTATATGTTCCAGTCTGTTTTTCTATGCAATTATTATTATTGTCTATGTGGAGTTTCTTATGATTACATGTCAATTTTTTGTGTTGTTTTCTATGTGTGTTTGTAATCAAAAATTGTTACATAAAAAGTTTAAAAAAAACCATTTCATTAAGGAAAATATATCAAAACTATCCTAATCTGAGCAAACATCTTGAGTAAGGCATGTACAGTACTTTGGATTTTTTTTGTTACTACAGTAAATCATAAACTACTGTACTGGGAGTCTTCATCCCCCTCATTATCAACCTTCAATACCCCCACCGACTTATGTTGACTGTAAGATAAGTACTATCTTACAGTCAACATAAGTTATTTCCCTTATTTATTGCTGTCATGAATAAGAAATTATTTGATAGATAAGGATTTATTTGCTACTGGAATCATATGGATAACACTATAGTTATAATTACTGATGTTTAATAGTTGACATAAGGATTCCATTATTAAAAGCTTGTGTTAATATTTCTCATACTACAATACTTGCTCACTGATGTCTGTGTATATTACTATGCACACCACTCAGATGTGAGAATTTATTTCTTATTCATGACAGCGATAGTTAAAATAAATAGTATATGTATATATATTTTTTTTTTATTGTTGCTCCAGCTTATTTACCCCTTGCTCTTACTTTATAAGGTACGATAAGTGGAAGGGACAGAGGAGCGTGGGTATAAATGTCCAGAGGACCCTGCACATGCAGGTTTTCAGCATTGTCTCTTTAAGGTGTGGTATCTTTGGTTTCAGTGGAAACAGATGTCTCAATGATTTTGGCTCCAGACCATCTCTATAAAAATAAACTCTTTATTTACACTTCTCTTCCAGCTCGTTGCTTGAGTTGCAAATAACACTAAAATAAATATGTACATCTCCTTTCTCACTCCAGCACAGTTAATCACCCCTCCTCTGCGGGGGTCTTATCCTTTAGGGCATGGTTGTCCAACCCGCGGGCCGCATGCGGCCCAGCATGCCTGTAAATGTGGCCCAGCAGGAGTTTTGGTTGTGGCAAGGGGGCAGCACTGAAAAAAAAAATCCTGCAAAAAAAAAAAGAAGAAAATACTTACCTTGCGGTCACGTCAGCCGGTGCTCCGGCTCCTTCCTTGGTCTCCTCCTCCGTGTAGCGCTCGCAGTGAATGTCGGGGGTGATGTCATCACACCCGACATCCATTGCGTAGCGCAGCACAGAGGAGTCACCCGCGCGAACTATCAGCAGCAGTGAAAGATTATCCAGTATCTTATTGTTGTTACTCTGAATTTGGACTTTCTGCACCATGCAATTATGAACTAGCTGTGTTCTCTGTATGTATCTAATATAAATATTAAGAGGTAATTGTATTTTTAATATTTTAAACCATTTTAAATGTGCAGTGCGGAGTAGAGTGAAAATATCACCCACTGTTACCCTCATCGGAGGCTGCTCCATGAGCCATTTTTCCCGCCACCCTATCTTTAAATCTCTGTAGATTTCTATTAGTCCTCCTGATGCTACCTATATCGGTGACCATTTCAAACTGGTCAATAAAAAGAATGATTCATGGGTGCAGATAGAGAGGAAAAAAAAGTTTTTGGCATTTAATTCCCCGAACCCCACTAAGGGGCAGATGCAGGTAAGTTAAATTGTAGCTGGTAATGGGACTACTGCTTTAATCATGATTCTGCAACAGGTTTCCTAACTCTGGCTAACTTCATTTCCAAGTAAGTTTAATATGTTAACTACGTTTTCTATGGTTTTTTGGATGATCAGCTATCGTTAGTGTTAGTGTATTTTATGTGCGGCCCAAACCAACTCGTCGTTTTCCAATGTGGCCCAGGGAAGCTAAAAGGTTGGACACCCCTGATTTAGGGTATATCACATGGTTGCTGTTCTCTCTCTGCCTTTACTTGGGTTCTCACACTCACTGAGCAGGCTCTGACACCCTCTCTCCGTCTGCTGCACTCTCATCCTCTCTTGATAGATCTGGCACTCTCACTAGTGTCATAGGCAAACCGAGGGGGTTTTCTAGTGCCTGGAAACTCCCCTTCAAGTCTGGAGCACTGTATAATTGAGGTGGCTGGACCCTGCCACCACTTCACGCGGCTCTGCTTGAAAAGGGAGAGCTGCGTGCACCTAACAGTAGTGCACGCAGCATTGCCAATGTATATTATGGGGATAGGAAGAGTTGGAGAGCAGCCAAGCACTGTCTAAATTTATAGCCACGCCCCCATGCATGCTTGTCACACCCACTGGTGGCGTGGTGTGGGAACCCCCCTCTACAAATCCTGCATTTGCCCCTGAGTGTCCTCATGCAGCCTCTTCACTCACCCCTTCGGCCATGCCACCCTCTGTGGTGTCCTCTCTGCCCCTCTGGGTCACATTTAAATACTGCAGCTACCCACTCCATAGGGTCTCTTATATGCTCTCCTCTCTTTAGACATGGGGAGACTATATGGTAGATCCTCAATGCTAACAATATTAATTGGCTCCACACCCCAGGATTTGGCATTGACTCCCTTCTTTATTGGGGTACCACCTTTTTCTCTCAGGGACTCTTTTTTATTATTCAGAGAGCCCCAAGAATGGGCTCTCTAAACTAATAGCCTCCTTCCCCTCTTTAAATGGAGCCATGCTCTGAGGTAGTTTCTCTCTCAGATCTGTCCCATGTCACTGAAATTCTCTCAGTCACAGGGCCGGATTAACCCGAGGTCTAACTGGGCTACAGCCCAGGGGCCTCGGGCATCCAGGGGGCCCTTGACAGAGTTCAGCAGAGGTATTGATCGGGACGGGGGCGGGGGCGCCCCCGGCCCGATCAATGCTGAGCTCTGTCACTGCAGTCCTCCTTCTCCGGCGCTCAGTAATCTCCTTACTGAGGAAATCTCGCGAGAGTGTCACGAGATCTCCTCAGTAAGGAGCTTACAGCGTGCCGCGGAAGGAGGACTGCAGTGACAGGAGAGGAGAAGGTAAGCGCTTGGAGGGGAGGGAGGGAGGGGGGCGGTCGGCTAACAGGGGGGCCAGGCTGCTAATGGGGGGGGCCAGGCTGCTAATGGGGGGGGCCTCACGGGGGAATAGGGGCCCCATTAGCCCAGGGGCTTCCATTCCGTTAATCCGGCCCTGCTCAGTCATGATGCATTTTGGCCCCTCGTGGCATCAGACCATGGACCTTCTCCCAAATGTGCTTGGAGTTCCCAGGATCTCTTCCTCTCTCTCTCCTAGGCACCTGGCTGTCAGCCTGTCACTCTCTCCTCACTTTTCTCCTCAGCTGATACCAGCCTTATGTTGCTAAGCAACTGTTCCTGATGTATCACCTCTGGGTCCTAGAGCTGGGGCCACATATTCAGTCACTCGTACTAGGCATTAGACTAGTGAATTAATACTTTTTAATGCATTCGCATGAGCTCTGGCTGGTGACGCGGAGCACCAATTGACTCGCCGCAACACCAAAAATTCAAATGGCCAGGGTTGAGCCCTGATTGCCTCACCGTCCCTGCCACCGATTGGCTGACAGCGTAACGTTTCTGATTCGCTGTCGCCAATGCCAAGGAACCCTGCAAGAAGTAAGCACGTACCTGCGCAGGATCGCTGGTCGGGCGAGTGCCATTCTCTTTTCCTCTTCGCCCGCTTCACGGGCTCCGTATCTGGGGGACAATATCTCACACTGACAGTAGACACACTTTCCCCCCCAAAAGTTACAATTGTTATCCTGCTACCTACACCTCTAAGGTTGTAAGCTCATTTGGGCAAGGCCATCTTAAGCTTGTTTCATGCCATTGTGCATAATTTGTTTGTATCATGATCCTCTCAATGTACAGTACTGCTTAATATGATGGTGCTTTATAAATTAAGGATGATAATAACAATATCTTGATATAAATTATGATGTTTGGCAATCTACTGTATGCACTATACCCTTGTTATGCTATTCATACATATAGCTATTTTAACTCATCATCACAGCTATCTTCTCTGACAATGTTACTGGTTGCTGTTTTACTCATGATAACTTGCAGTTGGATAAAGATATCCATTAAATTTTATATCCGAGGCTGATATGCTTCTGATACAAAGATTCAGCCATTAACGTGTTTTTTCCGCCCGGCATTGATCAGGCCAGAGTTAGAATGTTCATACAATGCGCACAATAGCTGCAATCTGCAGGAGGTATTTCAATCACCATTCTTCTATTCATAACAATGGAATGGAAGAGTCGGAGAATTACACTTCATTATAAAGGAATGCTTGTAAAACAGGACCAGGAAAAATATTATTTTATTATTACATTTTTCCCATAAAGACATTCTTCAATGCCTAGTGGAGGAAATGGCTACAAATGAAAATAAATCTGAAACATGAATGGTGTAAGGCATGGTTAACACTCAGGGCCTCAATTAGAGTATGCTTTTGCATGTGGTACCCAAATACTGGGCAACTTTTTTTACCATTGCAATGTAGAGTTGAGCTAGAATGCCCCCTCCCTACACCTAGCATTCCAAAACTAGCTCCACATTTTAACTTTGTACCTATTGGCTGCTGTTACTCCTAATTCTAAATTAGATCCTCCTTGTGTAATGAATTTAGTTTGTGTCAAATTGTAAGAGCAGTTTGCATCCTCTTGTGAGAGTCCCTTTAATGTAGAGCACATCTATAGTATTCTCATACCTTGCTAATCCAAACCATGTCCATTTTTGTTAAACTTCTTATCCCCTAGCTGATTATAAGAGGATTTGCTGAACTCTATACAATATCCACTCATTGGATCACTTCTGGTATCGGGTTCTGTAAGGCCGGAAGTGCGGTTGTGGGAATGCGTTCATGGTGGGGGACTCGGTCTCTGATTATGACATTTTCAGCTCCTGCCCCAAGTATACTTGGTTTACCCTTTGGGAGCAAGAAGAGGACACCTTCCTATCACTCCATAGGCCATTTAGTGCTGCATTCAGGTCAACCCCACGGAAGGCAGATGGTCCAGTGTTTACTTCATTCAACATCTGGGGGTAAATGTATCAATCTGCGGGTTCTTCAACACCCGCGTGTTCAGCCTCTTCCGCGATTAAATTTCAAGCGGCGCTGCATTGTAAAGGGAAGTTAACCCTTTACAATGCAGCGCCGCTTGAAATTTAATCGCGGAAGAGGCTGAACACGCGGGTGTTGAAGAACCCGCAGATTGATACATTTACCCCCTGGGGTTTACCTTCTGCTCTCTGATAGTCTGTTACACTAAAACATGGCCCTGTCCTCTTGTAATAGAGAGAATAAAAAAAAAATGTATGAGAAGATTTATTTTGTAATAAATAGCTCTATTAATAGCTCCATAATGATCATAAAAATACAAACTTAAAGCACCCTTTCAAATAAACAATTGAATCATGTGACACACAAAAGCACCAACACAACAAAGTGTGCATTAACTTTTTTATACCAACATCTGTACAATAAACATTTTAAAAAGTATGCGTATTTAGTATCCCTAATGATAAATGAAGTTTAAGAATAGAAGTATAATTTTACAGAAATGCTAACGGAAAATATTAAAAGATGGAAACATGATTAAGTACAATTTTCCTATTTTAACTGTGGATTTCTGTGATTTTGGTTGTATAATGACTACAAAGTGTGTAAAACTACATATGTGGTATGTAAGCTCTACATACTTTACCCTGGTACTATAGTTTAGTTACCTATTTAAATTTTAGATGACATTTTAGTTGGGGGCCACAATGAATTTTAGCATCTCTAACACACACAAAATTGACCTAGCCGTGTGATGTGTAAATAACCAGACCCCTGACGGCGAAACAATTAATGCCTGCTTATTATTAGCACCAGAAAGTAGCAGAAAGTTTTATAACAATAAATTGTAAATTTCTTTATTTTGACTTGTTTTATTTGTTTCAGAAGGAAATACCTAACCTAGCCTGTGTCTCGCATTAAATTGTATGGACATAAAAACCCAATAAACAGAATAGCATATGAACTGCTGGTTTTACCCATATCTGCATCTGATAACATACAGAGTATAAATTTGACATACAGGGAAAAGCAGTCCTGGGGGACCTGTGCCTCTGTGTGTGCTGCTGCTTTGCACAGTCAGATAGGAAGGGGAGGATCAGCAGAATACAGTGTAGCATCCTGAACAGCAGTGTCTGTTCAGAGATTGCTGTCTAGAGGAAGCCCTGGAAAAAAATGTGCTTCGGAGGGATTGAGGAAGCACACAGCTGGATTCATAAGCAGAGGCAGCATTGTTAATCGGCTCTTGAAAGACAAGACAGTGGAATCAGTAATATTCTTATGCAAGGCAGAGGAGAACTGCTTCAGTCTGACCATCTGCCTGGTTGACAGTTGTGGGAACGGCAGAGTGTCCAACTGTATTCTTTGGGCTACTTATTGAACTGTACCTATGATCCAGCACTATTGTAAGTTCTAGTTTATTTACATTTACTATTTAATATAATGCATATAATGTACTTTGCTATTTAGTGTGCTGATGTTTTCCTCTGATTTAAATATTTACTAAGTTGTAACTTTTTATGCACAAAATAACAATGTATTTGTAATATTTATTCTAGTCTTTTAGATTACTTTGATCGTTTACTGGAATTATTTTGGTAAATTAGCAAATTTCATTTAAAGTATTTTTGACTCTACACTGTATCATAGTTGCAAGTTCATTGCAATCATTTGGTGTCATCTCTGCTATCTTTGCAATTAAATGCAGTTATATGTAAAGCCAGTTGTTTTGCTTTGTTGATATTTATTTTTGTAGTACTATTTAAATCTATGTTTGGCTAGTGATGCTTAAAGCACCGAGGAGTGATGCAGAAATAATTAATAGAGGACTTTAGGGTGGGTAGAAGGGATGTTGGTGTATACAGGATTGGAAGCCTTTAATAATGTATAAGTTCTGCACAAGATGATTGGCGTTTATAGCTCAGATGCTGAAATCTTGTTTTAGGTGCAGTAGTTGGGTGAACTGGGTACAGCTTCGACCGTGGGTGTGTGCAGTCCCTAATCACATTTCTTCATTTCTCACTCCTGGACAGCATTGACGGGTCCAGTCACTGTATGTGACGCCTCTCTTACATAATAACAGGCGTTTCCATATTAACCCACTATCCTATGTGCAGGACATTTCAGTTAACCCTCTTGAGAGAAAACACACTGTCCTGTACTACCCTGCACGGTTAGTCATGTTAGGAAATGACGATATGAGATAGTATAAGCATGTCTGAGAAGTGCCCTTTGATTTCTAAATCTATATTTAAGATGATTGTGTGACACATACATGTTTTTTTGTAATGTTACATGCCTATTGTTGTGCAAATGCACCCTTTTTTGCACACTAGTAGTCATCTTCTGTTGGGAGGAGCTGGACACTCTTTGCTAATTGCAAATATTGCACTTGGGTGAAAAATGCACATTTTGGGAGGTGTTCCCTGTTTTTCCTCCCCTCGAATGGTCCTACATTTTCTGGCTGGCCAAAGATTACGATAACCCACTCATTGTACATAAGACCAATACTGTACATTGGTACCAAAATGCATCCATATATATCATATCTTAGATTTACAGATCCTTGTTCCTGGAGAGGCGGACTGTGGACTGGCAGGCTTAAGATAAGTACAGCAACATGTACTCAAGTGTAGCACACCCCCTGGAGATGTGACCTACGAAGATTTGGGCACATCTCCAGATCCATTCTTAAAAGGCGTAACCTTTGTGGGTATTGGAGGCCTAGGGGTAAATGTATCAAGCTGAGAGTTTTTCGGCGGGTTTGAAAAACCAATCAGATTCTAGCTATCATTTATTTAATACATTCTACAAAATGATAGCTAGAATCTGATTGGTTGCTATAGGCAACATCTCCACTTTTCAAACTCGCCGGAAAACTCTCACCTTGATACATTTACCCCCTGGTGTAAAGATAAGTGATGATGATGACAACACCAACAGCATTATATACCTGGTTGGCTGTTTACATAGTCACCAAGCTGATAGTATCATGTCAAGTTGCTGCCGTCTTGTGTATATGGCACTTCATTACATTATATTGTGTACGAATAGGGTAATGTGACTTTCACATTTCATCGTCATCATCATCATCACCATCATCTATTTATATATACATTTATAGCTGATGCTTCTGTATTTCTACACTGTAGTTGGGCGTAAGTCCACACTCTAGTCTGCCTGAAGTAGAAATACTCCTGTGTTTGCCCAAACTTTTATACATACTTTCATGGCAATTCTGGTCTTATGCTTCTATATTTAGACTGTAAGCTCTACTGTGGCAGGGACAGATGTGAGTGCGTTTTCTGTACAGCACTACGGGATTAGTGGCGCTATATAAATAAATAAATGATGATATTGTAATGAGACGCATTTTGCACCTTCCAGTTGAACTTCTGAGGGAAGCACATTTCAAACAATGTAACAAAAAGCTTCAAATGCACAAATGTAAGACATGAAATAATTGACAGTGACACTCGTATGATTAATATAAGTATATATGAGGATAAGCCAAGCAGTGTTTTAAAGGGAAACATTTTCGTGAATTAAAAGGGTGGTCCTAAAGTATGTTTTTGGTGTGACATTGTCACTTTTTCCACCCTGTGTATTTTCCAGAGTAACTGACGTTGCAAGATTGCTTTACAAGGGTGTGTATAGACCATGACATTGTTGTGCTCCTTGGAAACTGATAAAATATAGTATATTTTAGGAGGTCATAAGTAAATAACACAGGGGCAGTCCCACAGAGATATAATTTCTGAAAGCATTGCTGATATATAAACAGATGCTCTAACTGTATCATTTCTCTCCAATCATTCTAAAGAGTGCTGCCAGTTACAGTCACGGCTAATAGGAATAAAGCTGAACCAGGCTATGGCAGATGGATTTGCCAGGGCAGGGCAGATAAGCTTAGGAATAAGACAGTGTTACATAAAATAATTATGGCTTAAAGGGGAAGTGCCATCAAAACGAGAATGTATCTATAAATCTCTGTGCAAAATAAAGAATCAGAGAATTCCTATGACAAAACTTAAGTTAATCTGCATATTAACCCCTTCACCACGTAGCTCCTGAACTGTTTCTCATATCTATATTTACCTTGACTGTCAGTTTTACATTCTATTGAATTGTACTTATTCAGAGGCAGGAAATTAGTCAAATACGCACAGAACTTTTTGATTTACAAAGAACAAAATGACAACTTTGATTAACAGCATCCAAACCTCCTTTATTTCCAGTGTTTCGTCTTCATCTGTGATGTTCTCTGCTTGTAGAGGCTTGTTCACATCTATCATTTCCTTTTGCTACACTTTTCATCTATCAACAGTGTACATCAGAGTGTTCATTCGTTTTTAGTCATTTTACATACTTTTTGAAGCGCAGGCATGTGAACATAGACTAAAGTTACAGATGAAACACAGACATGAGATGGTTAACGATTGAACTTGCCATGGGGGGGGGAGGCTTTTTTGAGCTGTCAGTGCGTTAAGCTCCCATTGAACACACCGCTTGTAAGACACTACATATATAAATCCTCGTGTGAGCGTGTTGAATTTGGTGCAATAAAAAAGGACACAGGTAAAGTAGACGCTTCATGGGGATCACGTCTCTCGTATCAGTTTATTTATTCATAAACACCTTTTTTCATGGGAGTTTCTCTGACTGCAAGATGAATGGTGGGCTACAAAGATTTGCTACAAACAAAACGATTAACTTTTCCTTGCGCTGTGAGAATTGTGTTACATCCGTAACTCTTGTCCAGCCTACCTTTTCGTCCTTATCCATAAATACTCTTCCAGTTGCCGTCTACACTTCTCCAGTAACCTTCTATATGATTTCCCCTCTCATCACCTCATCCCAAGTATTGCTGGCCTGTTGGAAGGCATATATTATACAGCATTAATTAACCATTCTCGCTATTTTACATCTAAGGAACTAGTTTATTTCATTCACCTAGTGTTGCTTTTGTTTTCACCTTATGCATAATGATGCCATCCATTTTCAGAGACATCAGCATATTAGTATGCAGTGAACAAAGATTGAGATTTTTAGAACTCATTGAGTGGAGGTAAACATTTTGTGGATTAAACCAATATTCACGAGAAAGAAGGTTATTAATTCATGAGGAACTGTGATTCTTAGTGAATTGAAAAGCTGAACATCGCTTTACCACCACCTTGTGTAGGCAATGGACACCTTAAAAAAGATGTTCATGCATAGCATAACTACGAAATGCCTCGATTTAAGTGTGACAGTCCTTTAAATCGGGACTGTGTGTGACTGTTAGAACTGTTGGAATGTATGTGACCTGGCATATGCAGGGGTGTGTTTAGGGGATGGTAGGGAGACTGGGGATGACCAAGTGCTTTAGAAGCACTAGACACCCCCGGGGTTCATGATATCCCCTAACTTAACGCAGCCACGCCCCTGGTGTGCTAAGACCAGACCCCATTTTTCATCCATCCGATCCTCATGCTTTCCCAATTTGTCGAGTGGAAATGTTGGAAGTACGCCATAGAAGTATTTTAGTAGATGTCAGAAAGGCTGGAACCTGATGTCTCAGTCAGTGCTCTCCAATAACAGTCTGTTCATATGTTGAGAGAGGGCTTTCCTAACAAAATACGTCTATTGTTGGACATTTCTATTAAGAAATGATATGCTCTTTCTTACTATTGTGTGTAAACATTTTTGAGGTTCATATGCATACAATATGTTTATACATTCTCTTGGTATGTTTCAAACTCATTGTTTTGTTTTGAAAAAACCCCTAATAAAAATTACCTAAAAAAAAAAAAAAAAAAGAAATTATATGCTTTCCATTTACCATGTTGAACGACATGCATCTTACTTGGGTTATAAAGGTCATTTATCTTATTTGTCTATGTTTAGTTATACATTAATGTGAAAGCTTTTTCATCTATGTATCTGAATAAATGTGAGAAAGTGCTGTTTATTTTTCTGGTAGAGTTTGCTAACATTTTCCATTTACAGCTTGAAAATCAGATTGCACTTAGTACTTCAATGAAGGGTTCAGGAAGTTTTGCAGTGTAGTGTTTGAAGTGTACTTCTCACTGGTTATAATACACAGGAGAGGAGTTGCATTGGGTGGCTGCTGTTATTTTTACAAACGAGGGCTGGCAATCAGACAAATATGGGTCTTACTACGGTGCTGCAACTAGTACACTAACTAGGGCAAGGTCACTGAGTAAAGCAGCTGTGGGCAACCTAGATTCAGGGGGTGGAGCAGGGGGAACATGCAACCCCACCTTCCACAAAGACCTAAATTGTTTTAAGTAACTTACAATAATAAGTATATAAAGATAAATAACAAGAATACATATTATATATATTACTATTGATTTAGGATCTCCACTGCACTGGGATTATAACATTGATACTATAAGCCACTGTCACTGCGGACCTTCACTAAGATTTGTGAACCACCATTCAGCATCAGCAGTATGCCTATAGTGATGTCCAGTAATATGTACAGCAGTAGTATCAGTGATCAGAAAAACAGTATTAGTCATACCCAATATTATACCAGCAACACCAAATATTATGTTGGCAATACTAGTAATACCCACTATTATGCCATCCCTAACAGAAAAGACCAGTAACCAGCCACAGCAATCATCATCAGCTATTTATATAATTCCGCAGCACTGTACAGAGAACTCACTAACATCAGTCCCTGGTCCATTGAAGCTTACAGTCTAAATTCACTGACATACAGAGAGAGAGAGACTTGGGCCAATTTGATAACAGCCAATTCACCTACTAGTATGTTTTTGGAGTGTGGGAGGAAACCGGATCACCCAGAAGAAGCCCACGCAAACATGGGTGGAACATACAGACTTCACACAGATAAGGCCATATACGTGACCCTGCCAGAGCGGCTTTTTCATGCTCTAGCCAATCAGAGGATAGCTGCTCTGAATGGGTACCGGATGAACCTTCGGTCCGTGAAGTCTTGTTACACCTGGCTTAGAGAGTGGAACGGCAAGAATCCAACCACTGCAATGTATCCAGGGGGTCGTGTCTCGTCTGGATTTCCTGCAAGGGTCTCTAGCTGTGCATACGGCAGCTCCAGCACCAACAGCCACTACCTCTGCTCCTATTACTTCTTCCAGCACAGTATCCGCTAGAGGCTTTCTTCAATCAGAGAAATACGACGGAAATCCCCAGAAGTGTTGTGGTTTTCTTAACCAATGTGCTATACAATTTGAATTAGCACTGGAGATTTTCACTTCTGAAAGAGCCAAAGTGGCTTTCCTGATTTCACTCCTCTTCGGACAAGCTTTAGCTTGGGCATCCTCTTTATGGGAGAGGGATGACCCCATGCTTCTGAATTCTGTGGTCTTTATTGAGACTGTTTGCAAGGTGTTTGATGAACACGGACGAGTTTCCTCTGCTGCCTCGAGACTTCTAGGGCTTCGTCAGGATCCGCAGGGAACTTCATTTCTGCCAGATTGGTGTCTGAAGTCTTCCCACGATTCTATTATCACAGCATTTGGTTCTGACTGCCATCGACGGCAATAGAGTCGCCAATGGTTTTATTTCTCTCATGAGCTCCCCGGTACAGATGGAGATAGGAGTCCTTCACTCTGAGCATATACGTTTCTTGGTTTTACCTCAGTCGGTTAACCCCATCATCCTGGGTTACCCTGGTTAAGAACATTTGACTGGCATCGAGCACAGGTTATCAGCTGGAGTCCTTCCTGTACTAAGAGATGCCTTAAATCAGTTTTTCTTTCCAGACTCAATGTTTCTTGTCTCAGCACGACTTCTCAGGTGGTTCTTCCGATGTTTTCTGTAAGGCTGCTTCAGAGGTCCCCCCCCCCTCATCGACCCTGGGATTCTCCTTATTTTGTGGGGCTCAAATATTTTCTAAATTGGACCTCATAGGTGCCTACAATTTGGTCATGAAAAGGGGGCGAATGGAAGACTGCATTCAACACCAGAGACAAGCACTACGAATACCTGGTCATGCCTTTTGGAATTTGTAATGCTCCTGCAGTCTTTCAGGACTTTGTTAATGAAATTTTCAGAGATCTGCTTTATCAGTCGGTGGTTATCTATTTGGACGACATCTTGATTTTTTCTCAAGACCCTTTGTCCCATCTTAGGCATGTTAAAGAAGATCTTTCCCGCCTACGAAGTAATCATTTATATTGTAAACTGGAGAAATGCCTCTTCAATTGCCCCCAGGTACCCTTTTTGGGATATCTAGTCCCGGGTACCGGACTACAGATGGATCACAGCAAAGTGGAGGCCATCCGCAATTGGCCCCAACCCACTGGTCTAAAGGCCACCCAGCGTTTTATTGGCTTTACCAATTATTATTGCGAATTTATTAAGGAATTCTCCACTCTTATTTCTCCCATTACTCTCCTTACCTGGAAAGGTGGACAGACCAAACATTGGCCCAAAGAGGCAGTCCAGGCATTCCAGACCCTTTACGAGGCCTTTATGGCTGCACCTGTCTTGTCCAAACCAGATCAGAACAGTTCCTGTTCTTTCTCAGAAAGACTCCTTAGGCATATCTAGGCTTCTTTTCCAAGAGGTTCTCTGCCAGTGAGGTCAACTATGGGATTGGCGACAAAGAACTCCTTGTCATCAAAGCAGCTCTAGAAGAATGGCGCTACTTGTGGGAGGGTGGCCCGTTTTCCTGTCACAGTGTTTACAGACCACAAGAATCTCACCTACTTGCAGTCTGCACAGTGTTTGAATCCGTGCCAGGCCAGCTAGTCCTTATTTTTTAACAGATTCCAACTGATATTGACCTTCCGGACGGGTGCTAAGAATACTCAACCTGACGCTTTATCCAGATCTTTTGATTCCTCTGATGCTGCTTTCTCCTTTTCCACTTAACCTGTCATCAGCCCTTCCAAGATTCTGGCTCTGACTAACTCCTCCATCAAGACTCCTCCTCCTGGCCATTCTTTCGTGGACGCTCACTTGCGCTTTAAGGTCTTGATATGGGCTCATAACGCCAGATTTGCTGGACATGCTGGTGTCAGAAAAACTGTCGCTCTATTGTCCCGCTTGTATTGGTGGCCATCATTGGTCTCGGACATCAAGAAATACATTCGTACTTGTAAGGTGTGCTCCCGGCATACAACTCTTCTGAGATCTCATGCAGGTTTTCTCCTTCCACTTCCTCTACCAGATTCGCCATGCGTCAGTATTAGCATGGATTTTATTACGGAGCTTCCTACTAGCTATGGTTACAATTCCATCTGTGTGGTGGTTGACCACTTCTCTAAGTTAGCTCACTTCGTTCCTCTCAAAGGACTGCCCTCTGTTTCCAAACTAGCACTTTTTTTATCCAAGAGATTTTCCGCCTCCATGGCTACCCGAGCAAGATCATCTCTGACCACGGAGTTCAATTTGTTTCCAGATTCTGGAGGTCATTCTGCAAATATCTTGGTATCAGCCTAAAGTTCTCGTCTGAATACCACCCGCAAACCAATGGTCAGACTGAGCGGACTAATCAAGATTTAGATCTTACCTTAGATATTAATGTTCGGAACAACAATCTTCTTGGAGTGAGCTCTTGCCCTGGGTGGAATTTACGCATAATAACACAAATCTACTGGCAATTCTCCCTTTTTTACTATCTTTGGAATACATTCCATTCTGCCAACCTTTCCGACTCTTTGGTGCCAGCCGCACAGAATATGGTTCACAATTTTTCTCAAATTTGGTCCCAAGTACAATCTACCCTACAGCAGTCCTCGGATCGTTACAAACGATTTTCTGATCGCCATCGTAGAAATCTTCCTGTACTGCGGGTAGCTATGGCTCGCCAACCGCAATCTTAGACTCAAGGTTCCCACCATGAAATTTGCCCCTCGTTTTATTGGCTCTTTCACTATTTCCCATGTCATCAACTCTTTCCTATAAACTCCAATTACCAGCCTCTCTTTGGATACACAATACGTTCCATATTTCTCTATTGAAACCACTTATTCTCTATGAATTCTCCAATAAGACCTCTCCACCACCTTTGGTTAAGACTATCCAAGGTCAAGAATTTGTGTTGGAACATATCTTAAGATCCTGTACTTCTCAGGGTAAACATCAGTCTTTGATTCACTGGAAGGGTTATGGCCCTAAGGAGAGGTCGTGGGTCAACGAGGAGAATATTCATGCCCCACGGCTTTTGGCTAAATTTCTGAGGGTTCCTGGTGTTGCGCACAAATGAGAGGGGGAGGATACTGTCAGGCGCTGCCTCCGCACCCCACATAGGTGCCGGAGACGGTCGCCTTGTGGTGATATGATTGCCTAGCAACGGGACGTCCTTCTGGGGTACTGTCGATGCAGCGCATCCATGTGCTGTGTACCGCGTCCTGTTGCTAGGTAACGAGACTCCAGCTGACCGCCGGAAACCGCTCCTCCTATCAGAGTGCACCTGCAGGTATTTAAACCTCTCTGGCGCCATTAGGGTGCCAGAGTATTGGTTCTCACTACTCCAGCGTTCCTGTGTTATTCATCTACTATATTGGTTCTTGATTCGGCTTGCCTTTGTCTCTTGTGGATTCCGTTTTGTACTGCGCTGCCCGTTCTGGTTTTGACCTACGGACCGTTCCTGACTATTACCTTCGTTGTACCGCGCTACTATTTGTCTTTGATCCGGACTGTCTGACTACTCTGTCTCCACCACTGCAGTGGTGACTATCTGGGAGAACCGTAACCTGCGCACCTCACACAGCGAAGTCCATACCTCCTTGTGGGGGTCCCTGGTGAACACCTGGGGTGCGTTAGATTCTGCGCCTTCCAGTTTAGTAGTGCCAATACCAGTAATTCCTGTGATAAACGCGTGACACTGCAATAGTCTTCCAATCAAGGGTTTATCACACTCTGAGTTTAGTTCATCTCACTTTTAGAATTCCCCAGGCTGGGGGAAACCAGGGGCTCATAAAACAGTTAAACTATATGGCCCACGGAGGCTGCACCTAGTGTGCATCTAGCCCCTCCACTGCCCAGCTCCTTCACCTTTCATTATACCTGTGTGCGCATGGGGCAGAGCCCTTAGACGAAGTGGCCCGCCAGGGATTTCACATCCCAGGCTGACACTGCTTTTACTCCTGAAGAATACAACAAGTAAAGCTGCTGAAGCAGAAATATTTCCCTGATGTTGAGGGAACTGGGGGAAGGATAATTAGTAAAAGCATGTCCTGATCATCGTCATCATCATCATCAATTGCTGATGGAAGTCCTATCAGTTAGAGATTGGGGGAACTGTAAAAATTTTGGAGCTTGAAGCTTTTTTAATATTTTATATTTCCTGTATTGTTAGTATATTTATAAGTAATATATTTTTGTTTCACTTGGGTCTGTTTTTGATTCTGCAATAAGAGATGTGAATATTTATTTGTGGCTGAGCTAATGATCAACTTTTGGTTAACACAGGAAATGTAAATAGTGGCTACCAGCATTTATAATCTGCTGTGGTGTGTGATGGTAATTGATGTGTTATTAAATGCTTCCCAGTTGCACTTTGCTCTGATTCATGCTACATTATTTTCTCTCTATGCAAGTTTAAAAATGTATTTTGCCTTGTAACACGTGCTATGTATGATTGCAAAGTATCATTGTGTGCTAAACCCTAGTGTGTTATTTTACTCGCACCTCCTAAATATCATAAACTGTTTTTTTTTTTTTTATACACTTAGGGGGCATTCAATTGACCATGCTCACTATTAACGTTAGTACGGTAATTTTAAGGTGGATTTCAGCTCGCCGCTCTGAGAGCTGTGAGCAAAAATCAACGTTGAAATTACCGCACTAACGGTAATAATGCGCACTATTACCGTAGTAACTGTAGTAGGGCACAGGCCGCGTTACTTGTGAGAATACCCCCTTTAAGGTCAAATGTGTTTTTTATGTTACATAGTAGATTCGCGAGTAAATAATGGGGATTATGTATACTTCCGAACTATACTGATTTAAGGGGTCTGCAAATCGCAAGTGATTGGATGTTGGGGGTTTGACCCTTTCACTGCTGCTCTGCACAGCAAAGCTGTGGTGAATTAGTTCTGAATGCCCTAGTGACTTTTGCTGTACTTATTCACGGCTTCTCTGCGGCATTTTAATTTTTAGGGGAGGGGAGAAAAAGAGCGGCCCAGCGCTTCAGAACCACTAAACCATACCCACATTGTGATGCGGCCAAGCTCCAGTTGTGATAACATCACACCCCTATTCTTGTGCACAGACTGTCCTGATTCCATAAATATAAAAATTGGGAGGTATACTTGTAAATCTGTGAAGGAGGGTGTCGTGAATATTTCTAGGAATTCTCGGAATTCTCTAGATAAATCTGAAATATATTCCCTACAGATTACCATAGCCATGCCTTACTAGCCATGAACAGATACACTTGTACTTCTACCACTGCTGTCCTTGGTAAACAGGCTTTACCATTGCATGGGGAAACTTCACAGGAGGGCTTTGATATAAATGGAGAAAATTCCCATATTCACAGGATTCAGGCCTCATCTCTTTAATAAATAGACCCCTTAGTTTCTATTTTAAAATAAACCTTTCCAATTACAAGTTAAACATTTCAGCCTCTTTTACCTGCATTTATGTTTTTAATAAATTTTCAGTCTTATCTGCACACTTTGATTTTATTATTATATTTAATATTTCTATAATACAATTTCACTACCAGTTAATGTTGTAATGTTGCACGTGGAACCTGAGTGAAAACAGATCTGCAGAGAGAAAATGAAAACAGGCCAGTGTTAGTATAATCTATTAATATACCAAGCAATTTGTGAGATGTACCAATAAACCCTCTTACTTCAGAATTACATAATCTTTGTTTAATGTGATACATTAGTTGTACTATGCTGAACAGATGCTCCAATGGATCGTGCCTAGCTGATGTCAAACACATTTCTCTCCGGTACTTTACATCGGTCTCTGGCCTTTTGATATTTAACTTAAAAACAACTTTATTATGAAGCAGAACCATAAATCCAGATTTTTAAGGACAGTCCTGATTATTAAGATCCAAAGACAGAGGCCTGAGGGATGACTTTGACAATTATGGCCATGGCCTAGGTAAATCTGCGCATGGCTTTGGTATTTTGCACACGTGGCCAATTTGTCCCAGTTTTTAGCCCTGTCATTTTTTTCAGGTATGAATACTTGAGTTGAATAAAAATAACCCAAATCCTTATACAAATATTGGTGCTCTGAGCAAGACTTTTAATAGACTAAAGGTGACCCTGTATATAAATGACAAAATTATATTGAGAGTGAATGAGTTTTTTAACCATTTACTTAACCCTAATGTAAATACAGTTGTCAAATAATTCTGATTCTTAATCATTACCAAAAAAATCTCCATAATGGCTATAATTAATGTATAATTGCTTATTGGAAATAATCAGTTACCACTTAGAACACTGATAATGTGACATATATAATGTGAGATATATAAGTGCATTAATCTCCTATAAATTATATCTGAACTATAGGGCACAAGCAATTAGCCCAAACTTCTCCTGCACAGCTTAAATGGTAATTTCAACCACAATATGTATTTATTTGGCATACCCCTGCACCGACTACCTCACCCACGCCAGAACTTCACTGGTATCATTCCCATTTACAACAAGGAACTGTTCAAACTAAAACCATGCTGTGTCCCTCTCTAGTGATTGGACAGAGCCGTATGAATGACTGTAATACATAGCAACGTAACTGTGGAGACTAGATTGTTGGACAGTTGCCATGGAAGTGAACCCATGGCTTGCACAGTGATGGCAGCCATTTTGTGTGCTTGACTTATATTCATGAGAATGGAGACCACTACGAAATTGTGATATTACTGAATATGAAACATAAATATATGATCATTTTAGCCTTAGCCTTATTACTGCAAGCCACAAATGAGCTATACATATTACATTATTTTAATGTATTATTAGAAAAAAAACCCGCAGACAATCAACATGTAAACCCATGCCTTATCCCTCTTGTTTAATGAAGATGAACATCCAAAAATGTCTAATCTGACTCAATCATATCTGATTATTCACTACGTGATAATTGTTTGAATCCATCTAAATGTTTGTAACGAATAACAAAATCTGCACGTGTGGCCTTATTAAGGCAAGCAGAAATAGGATGCAGGCTGTTATAAGACTGTAACAAAAATATCCAAAAATAGCTTTGCATTGCTGAGATATTTAATTTCCCATCTCCAGTTATTCTTTTTGAATATATTTAGACATAGTCTAAATTATCTTACATCTTGTGCAAATGCAAATTTAGTTGTTGTTTTCCTTTGTTAACCCAAGTGTGACAGTGGAAGAGCTCCTATGCACAGACAGTTGTAGAGATGCCCATGGTGCATTTCCCTGTATTGCAGGCAAATGAGGGCCTCATAATAATCATCTATTGACCGCAATAAGGAGTACACTGTTAATACTCACTGTACTGACTTCAAATGTAGCAGCACAGTGGCTCAGTGGTTACCCTTCCTACAAGGGCCGCACAGTGGCCTACTGGTTAGCACCTCTGCCTCACAGCACTGGGGTCATGAGTTCGATTCCCGACCATGGCCATATCTGTGTGGAGTTTGTATGTTCTCCCTGTGTTTGCGTGGGTTTCCTCCAGGTGCTCCAGTTTCCTCCCACACTCCAAAAACATACTGGTAGGTTAATTGTCTGCTATCAAAATAGACTCTAGTGTCTGTCTGTCTGTGTCTGTGTGTGAGTGTGTATGTTAGGGAATTTAGACTGTAAGCTCCAATGGGGCAGGGACTGATGTGAATGAGTTCTCTGTACAGCACTGCGGAATTAGTGGCTATATAAATAAATGATGATGATGAAGGGCCCTTGAATATGAGACCACTCTCGCATGCTTTTTGCATTCAGTATATTTGTATTGAGAGAAGCTTTGTGTCATTTCCCAGGACAAAGAAAATAAACTACTTTGCCTAACTATTAAATAAAAGTTGCAGTGGTGCCAGTAAGTTAAAGAGAGGACAGGTTATATTTAATATATATGTGTTATGGGTGTTATGGTTAAAAGTCCTTCTTCCAGAATCTTTTATCTTGTTGGAGGTTTACCAAATATCTGCAGATGGGTATCAGTCAGCACTGCTAAGCTGACCGCACACATAGTCATTTCATAGTATAATTTGACCAGTGTAGACGAAATGACCCAAAATCACCCATGTATTTTGCTTCACAGACCACCAAAGTAGTTAAGAAACATTAAAGTGTATCTGTAATTGAATCTGACTTAAAATGCAATTGGTTGGTGACCATGACCACTGAAAGCCCAGATCACTCCAATTTGGCCATGGTTGGGAACATTGGAAACACATTTGAGTATTCATTAACTACTGAACTCATGAATTTGCTTAGTTTATTATTCTGTCCTGCTACACGTGTTTTAACAGTATTTTAAGTACTGAGTGGGCCAAAATTAAGCTTTCATGTGTTGCCAAACTGGACAATGATCCTGTCGCTTTTTTGATCCTGTGTGGCTAGCAAAAGAAATAAAGAAAAAATAAGGACCCCGTTATTATTATTATTATTATTATTATTATTATCGTAGATTTGTAAGGTGCCACAGTGCTCCGCAGCACCGCACCATAGCAAAAACACGACATACATAAAACAGGAACATACAAGGTTGACAAAATAAATGCAGACATGAAAACAAAGGGTATGGAGGACTCTGCTCATTAGAGAGCTTTTATTCTAAATGGAAGAAGGCACAGCAGAAACAAGAGGAGTAAGTGTGGTTTTAAATGGAGATAAGCCTTTAAAATAGGCTTCTGAGTCGAGCCTTGCCCCTCGTGCTAAAGTTTGCCAGCCCTCCCCTGGGCAGCAGGCTTGGAAGGCTGAGGAAATTGTGGTACTATGGACAGTGAGGGAGATTTGAAGGGAGGTAGTGACTCTGACAGGAGGGAAGGTAAGAAGCTCTGTTCTGGACATGTTGAGCTTTAGGTACCGTTGGGACATCCATATGAAGATAGCAGTAAGACAGTTGGTTACACGACATAGTACAGAAGGAGAGAGGTCAGGGGAAGAGATATAGATTTGGGTGTAATCAGCGTAGAACTGGTATTGGAAGCCAAATGAGCGAATTAATGCCCTAAGAGAAGAGGTGTACAATAAAAAAAGTAAAGGGCCAAGTACAGAACCTTGTGGGACCCCAACATACGGTGGGAGTGGAGGGGAGGATGTGCCAGAGGTAGAAATTCTAAAGGAGCGGTTCGATAGGTAGGAAGTGAACCAGGAAAGAGCTGTGTCACGTAGGCCAATGGAGTGAAGGGTGTGTAGGAGAAGAGGGTGATCAACAGTGTCAAATGTAGCAGAGAGGTCCAGGAGATTGAGTATGGAGAAAGGACCCTTTATAGTAAGCAGATCATCAATTACTTTTGTGAGAGCAATTTGGGTGGAATGTTGGGGGTGGAAGCAAGATCGCAGAGAGTCGAGAATGGAGTGGGAGGAGAGAAAATGAAACAGGCGTTTGAACACTAATCACTCAAGTAGTTTGGAGGCAAAGGGGAGGAGAGAGAGGCTGGATCGAGAGATGGTTTCTTTAGAATTGGTGAAATGAGCGCATGTTTAAACGAGGATGGAAATGTGCCGGTGGAGAGACAGACAGGTTGAAGAGGTGAGCTAGAGGTGGTCATGCAGTGGAAGAGAGGGAGTCAAGATGTTGGGAGGGAATAAGGTTGAGGAGACAGGTTGTAGGGAAAGATGATGAGATGAGTGTAGAGACTTCGTCTTCAGTTACTCTAGACAATGAATTAAGGGTGGATTGAGGAAGGGGGAGGAGGTGCAGGTAGGCAGAGAAGTGAGTTGAAGGTGGCAAAGAGCTGACGTGGGTTTGAAGACTGGGTGCATATTAGAGGTTTTAAGAATGTTGACAATTGTTGGCAATTGAAAGGACAGTGCTGTAAGATGAAAGGATGAATTTATAGGGGAGGAAATTGGCATAGGAATGAAATTTCCTCCAGTGGCGCTCTGCAGTGCTGGAGCACTTTTGCAGGTAGCGGGTCTGTTTGGTGTGCCATAATTGGAGTTTGGATTCTCGTAGACTGTATATGGTAGCATATGTAGAAAGAGGCAGCCTGATTAAGGCAGGACAATGCAGTCATAGGAGAAAATAATTGTTTCAGTGAAAATGAGAAGTGGTTTGGGTTAAGAGTACATAGGTGCCGTTGTGTACGTGTGGATTTCATTGTAGAGGGTAAGGCACAAGGTAAGGTGAGGTTGAAGGAAAGGAGGTTGTGATCAGAGAGTGGGGAGGCTAAGTTAAGACCTCATAGAGCATAAGAGATAGAAGAGGGTATCACATTGTCTAGATAAATCCATATGTCATTTTAATACAAACAGAAGGAACCTCTCAAAAGAAGTCTAGTGTACTTGCGGTGGGAGTAAATTACTCTGATGATGATCTGTCTTTGAATGACTGGTGTAATTCACTCTTGAATGCAATTGTATGACCACCAGATGTCGCTAAATGCAAGTTGCCAGGCTGGTGGTAGGTACCTTACAGGATACAGTCATTACACAGAGAATTGTAAATAGTTCATTTTATTGCTGAGTAAAACATCTAGTCACTCCGTATTTTCTGTATGTTTTTCTGTCACTCCTTGTATGGAGTAACTTTTAATATTTAAATGCTAAAATAATAAAACTGACTTTTTATTCCTAATTGTTTATGAAACCAATAGTAATACTGGTCATTGTAAAATAGAACTTGTTTAACTTTGAAATCACGTACATCCATTGTGAATGCCCAGGTGACGTCTGCCGCATACAGCGTCCTTTTGGTGCCAGGTGTAGGAAAGATTTTATATGATCCTGAACTGTAAAAGATTAAATATTTCCAGAGGCAAAAATAAATGGTACACATAGGAACCGTGCCAATAATTGACTTTAAAATCTACCTTTCACTCTATCATTTGTCTGAGGGTTCTTTTTCTACATCTGCTTTGCATCATCGATTTCAGAGGAATTCTGGGCCTGAGCTTTGTAATACTAAACATTTCTACCAATCTATAGCTTCTTTGGAATAATCTGTGTGACCGGATCCGGCTATCCTGCCTCATCGACTGTTCCAAGTAAACCGATGAGCTTTTTATCTGCTCTGCATTGACTAGAGTGCTCATCATGGCCTGAGGATGAAATGCTTCTTATTGCAATTATATATTTAATGATTACAACGCTTAGGTTTTTATGAAGGCGTGAAATGGACACTGGAGAGCCCTAGCGAAGACTTTTATCAAGCACCAGGATGCCGAGTATGATGAAAGGGTAAATAGTGAGTAGAATAAAAGACTGCCCTGGGACACAATACGCAGAACCATCAAAACCTGCGGCTTGGATCCTTGCCACTCTAACACTTTAACAAGATGTACAGTGCATCTTTATTATTTAATGACAATTCCAATATGCCATCTGAGAGGCATTGTGTTGCTCAGTTGCCACGTAAAGGGCCAATAAAATCAACATTGTAAAACAAGTTTTGTATACTGACAACCAAAAGCAAAACAGGATACATGCTTTAGGAGAAAGTAATAAAATAAATAGAAAAAGCTATAGATAGAGCATTCTGGTCATCAGAGACAGTACAAACGAGACAGAGGATCAAGGTGTAGAATACACTACAGCTCAATAAAATATATGAACCTAAAACATATAAAGCTAAAACAAACATATAATGTAACATAAAATAACATGTATGTTAGTTAAAAGAGACTTGAGATTTTTTAAGAAAGCGGTCATGAGATTCTCAAATGTGTCAGCAGGTTTTGAGATTAGGGGCCTAATTCATTAAGGAAAGTTAAGCAAAAAATTGAGTAACTTTTGTTTCTCAAGTTTTCTGGACAAAACCATGCTGCAATGTAGTGTGCTCTCTTTAATCTTAACCTTATAAGATTTTACCTGACTGTACCCCGGCACTACAGTGTGCATAATATAAGGTGTTTAAATATCTCAAGAACCGCAGCATGCTCACTACTGGATGCGAGGTATTCATTTGACTTTATAGCCACGGGAGGCCAGAGATCATTGGGAGATAGTAGAGACATTTGAGTTCTTGCGTTAATATTTCCTTTCAACTATAAATCCTTTGTTCTATTGACTTGTACCAAGTTTCTAAATTGTGGGCACCTGTAACATGTTATTAACCCTTATATTAGTCATCATCATCACATAGCGCCACTAATTCCGCAGCGCTGTACAGAGAACTCACTCACATCAGTCCCTGCCCCAATGGCATGACCCTACAATAGTTAATAATAAATGCATCAATAAAAGGTCACCTGGGTTGCTGAGCGATGCTCAACTCCCTGGCGATTCTGACTGGCAGCAGTAAGAGAGAGGCAGAGGCAAACGCAGGATTTGTAGAGGGGGGTTTCCATGCCACACCGCCAGTGGGTGTGGCCAGCAATTATGTGGCTATAATTTTAGATAGTGCTTGGCCGCTCTCCAACTCTTCCTATCCCCATCATATACACGGGCAATGATGCGTGCACTACTGTTAGGGGCACATGGCTCTCTTTTTTCGAGCAGAGCTGTGTGAAGCGGGACATACCTCCCAACTGTCCCTACTATCAGGACAAAGTCCAGGTCGCACATGTGCACTGGACCTAATTAAGTAGTTTAAAAAATGTAAAACAATGGAAAAAAAACTTTAAAAAAACAAAAACAAATTCTTTATTTTAATAATAAAGCATTTGTTGCTGCTGCTGTACAGGATAAATAGGTTTCCCCATGCAACTTTGCCAGATAGCCAGGGAGTTGAGCATATCTCAGCAACCCAGTGAGCTTTTATTGATACATGTATTATTTACTATTGTAGGGTCATGATAAACAGCCCCCTATATCATGCAGGGGTAGACTTCTTTTTATGAAGGCTCTTGTGTCTATTTGGTAATTGGGCCTGCAGCTAAAATTTCATCAGTTTAATTGTTAATTTGGCTCTGTATGTGAAATATTTAACAGTATGAATAAATGCAAATTCATCATCTTTGAAAATTCACAATATATTAACTCTCTACGTGTCATAGAATCAGTGGCCCATTTTGATGTTAATAATGCTTAATTTTAATCCTAATATAAATGTCTAATCTATTAAATTGGATTCTGTGCTGCAGATGTGTTTCGGACTGAGTTTGTATCTCATTTTCTCATGTTTAGCATAACATATTCCAACAAGAGAAAAGTATTTTATTTAGTAAAAGAGAACTATTAGCAAAATGTATTTTAATATGTATGGGTCCATATATCCATAATATATGTATATGTAACATGCCTTTGTAACGACTTTGAATATCCTTGTAATCTAAACTTTACTCTTGAAGTATAATTATAAAATTAGATTTTTAAAGTTGTCATCATAATAAGTTAAGGAACTATATCAGTTATTTATCCACCCAAAAATTAAAATGTACTTTTGGGTGTAGTTTACAGTTATTATAAACTGGTTTCAGTAAAGCTGGGGGTGTCCATCCAAATTAATCTGCAAAATAAGTTTATAATTGGAGCAACAATATACAGGCAATATACAATGTATGAACTTCTGTAAAAAATATATGTTTAAGTAATAAGTTGTGATGTCATCACTTCAGTTATAGCTAGGAAAATGTGGGTATTATGAGCAGGGCCGGATTAAGGGAATGGAGGCCCCTGGGCTAAGGGGGCCTCCATTCCCCCATGAGGACCCCGCCCCCGATGAGCCGAGCCGCCCCCCCGATGAGCTGAGCCGCCCCCCGATGAGCCGAGCCGCCCCCAAGGCACTTACCTCCTTCTCCTTGCATTGCGGTCCTTCCCTGGCGCGCAGTACGATCTTTGCTGAGGAGATCCTGTGAGAATGAGACTCACGAGATCTCCTCAGTAAGGAGACTACAGCGCGCCGGAGAAGGACCGCAGTGAAAATGCTCAGCAGCATTGATTGCGCCCGACCGATCAATACTGCTGCTGAGCACTTTCAAGGGCCCTCTTGGATGCCCGAGGCCCCTGGGCTGTAGCCCAGTTAGCCCTAGGGTTAATCCAGCCCTGATTATGAGGAATAAAACATTCCCTACTTATTATGTATATTTTAGAAGTCACCTTGGTTTTCCTTGACCTGTATAATGGTCAAGGAAAGGATATCATCTGCGGCTGTATTCTTTTATGTGATCACAGTGATTTTTAAAACCCTCTTACTTTACAGCAGGGCAGGCATTACCCCCATGTATTATATTATATATGTCCAGTTTTTTTGTTTTTTTTTAGCATACTTGAAGTGATTTAATGCTAACACTGGGTAACTTTATTTTCACACTGCAATTTAAAGTTGAACTAGGACACCCCCCCTTCAAACTCTAAAGCTGGGTACGCACTACAGGTTTTTCACCCAGTTATCGCGAAATCACCGATAAACGACTGTTATATCCGATATTGCATTTGTGTGTACGCTTCCACAATAATGTTTTATCGTACCAAAGCACATCATAACATTTCATTTGATTTTATAACTGAACTAAAAATCTCTATAAACGATGGACAATGTCGGACAAATTCTGCAGTGTGTATGTACTCACGACCAGCAGTGTAGGCAGATCTCCATAGAGTTTACAGAGTCACGATCTTGTCAGATGAAGAGCACAGATCTGAAGGTAAACTGTGTAAGTGTGTAAACATGAATCGGCATGCTGATCGGGACTTTCAGTCGTTGGTAAAATCATTAGAGATATTGCATCGGGAGACATTTTCTGTAGTGTGTACCTAGTTTAAGTCTGTGCACATTTTAAATTTGCCCCCACCCTCTGTAGTGCAACATGTTTCTGCTAAGGTGCAAATTTGCTCTTCGTAAATTAAGCCCCAAAACAGTATTTAATATTCTAGAATTGACAGTACAGTGTGCATTATACCATACATTATTGTCTAATATGCATTATATTGTACATTAGGAATAACTGAATTTTGCTGTCACCGATAACGTTGTATAATTTTCATAGGAATTATTTTTAGGTATTTGGGGCCTGATTCATTAAGGATCTTAAGTTAAGAAACTTCTTATTTAAGTCTCCTGGACAAAACCATGGTACAGTGCAAGGGGTGCAAATTAGTATTCTGTTTTGCACATAAGTTAAATACTGACTTTTTTCATGTAGCACACAAATATCAACTTTAAATTTCAGTGTACAAATAAGCTATCAAGTATTTGTGTGCTACATGAAAAAACAGTCAGTATTTAACTTATGTGCAAAACAGAATACTAATTTGCACCCCTTGCATTGTAACATGGTTTTTTCCAGGAGACTGAAATAAGAAGTTTCTTAAGTTAAGATCCTTAATGAATCAGGCCCTTGGTCATGATGATTCTATTTATGTTTCTGTTGTAGGGAGAATTTAATAATTGACTAGTGGCCTGTGTTAGCTACAATAAAGAGAAGGAGATAATAATAACAATGATATTAGATTTTTTTGCAAGGTTCAGTGTAAAAGTATAATTATTTTTATTTCCTACATGCCATGGTAAACAGAAAAAATGGAAGATAAAGTGATTCTTTTTTTAATACATACACTTTCTATATATCATCTGTTAACGTGGTGCCTCTCTATTCCTTATCTAGATTTATAATATCTGTTATCTGTCCGCAGTCTGCTGGTAATTTCAGCTCAGGAGATTACAAGTAGAACTCACCAGGTAGAATGTGAGCACTCCGGATATTGGTACATTCTGTCTCTCAGAGACCTTGTTTCCGTTGCCTTGTTTGAGGTTTTTCTGTTTCAGTTCTTCCCCAGCCCTTAGAAACCACAAATCTAGATATGGGTTATTCATGTAAACTTATGAAAATCATTGTGTGAGTTTTCCAGCTATTGTGTCAACATATAAAAGTGCTTTAAATCAATTATGTAGTATAATATATCCATGCTTTAGATTTGATTGCTCGTAGCTTTGAGAATCTGTGCATCATGCAGGCATATTAAGATACCGTACGTTTACAATTTAAATATTATATAAGAAAAAAGTATGTTTTATCATTTAATATATGTTTTTGATTAATGTGATATATGCTAGATTGATTGTATCTCTATATTTTATTTATATAGTTGCTAACATTTAAACACAACTTGAATATAATTTCCAGTTTGCTGCTTAATGGATTATGTGTATTTTAGAAGGGTTACAATGAGTAACACATGAATATCGACACATTTTGTTATGTTTAGAATAATAGTTTATGTATATAGGATTAACAGAGGCGTACCTATAGGGCCAAACAACAGTAAATAAAATTTGTAGAGGTGCACGCTGTTTAAGAAATATAAATGTATTAACAGAGAAAGCAGCACCCAAAGACTAATTGAAAAGGGACAATTTATTCACCTATGTAAAAGGCTGCATTTAGCCCAGTTTTCCTTGGATTTTTTAAAATACGGAATTGGCAAATCAATAAAGCTCACCATCTTTAAATGGCAGTGGAGGGGTTGGGGTTTGTAAGTGGGAGGGAGAACCAATCACAAGCAGCATTCTCTCGATTGCAGCTTGTGATTGGTCCTCTCATGTAACCCTCACCCCACCCCCTGTTTCCAGGAGGTAAGTTATGAAAATTTTATCCTAGGTGGTATTACTGCTTTAAAGAAAAAGAAAACCTATTGGTTTTGAATCCCTTATCAGCTAGCTGTGGTTTGATGATATTTTCTTCCACAATTCCATCTAAGGTTTTACTGAATCATAAAGAGGATTATACAAAACCGTGGTGAATGATTTCCTTTATATTATATTGAGAACATCATTCTTCAATTGCTTAGTAACAGGTTTTCCATCTTACATTGCTAACCTTTAAAGTTCATGCAGACAAAGCAGTGATATGTATCTAGTATTCAAGCTATGCAGTATTCGCCTTGCTATTTACTGGCTCTTCTTTTCAGGACTTTCTTGAGAACTAGGTTGGGATCCTTCACAGAGCATCCCACCATCACAGCTTGAAGCGACAGAGCTTTTCAGTAAGCTGTCCTTTGTGTATGGAATAATTTATAAGGTTGTCTTTTATTGGCACAATGTATCAGTGAGAATATTGGGAGACAAATACACATATATGTCTAATGTGTCAGCTGTGATTTAGGAATTAGTGGTTTGTGATAGAACCATTACTATACCTTACCTCAGCCAATTGTACTGTATCCTCTTTATTAAATTGATTTGTGTCATACTGACCTCTACAAGTTGATGCTAGACACTGTTATCCACTCCTAATATGCAAGATTTTGTCCACATACTTAACTTAAGGTGCAAATAATTGGACACCAAACTATATTAAACTTGTGTGTTAAAGAGCTTTTATATTTTAAAAATCAGTTTTACTAACGAACTTCCCTTACCAATAATAATACTTTGATGGGGGTCCTTCCCATGGCCCCCAACTTTTAGCTGTATTCAGCAGGGTTCCAGCACTTACATATAGTCAGACATCTGCTGTTCAGTTTCGTCGCTGCTCAGCCCTTTCCGTAGACGAGGACATCTGAAACAGCAGCTCTGTAGGTGAGAGGCACTATAGGACTATAGGTAAGTGCCGGGACCAAGGGTGTAACACTCGATTCCCAAGCCCCATAGCAAAAAAATTATTTTGGGGATGGCAAATCACTATGGAGGCCCCAATTCTTCTTAGCATGCGCGATGCCATTGAAGCCCCATTTGCGCTTTCAGTGCCAGTGACAGACAGCCTGGGCTGGTTCCAACTAATACACATTAAAGAGACCACATGGAGTCCCCCTGTAATAATCGAAGCCAGTCCCTGACTGGTCAGTGTAAAGCTGGTGCTTCAATGGGGACAGAGCCCACAAAAAAAACAAACCACTTGCCTCCACTCTGATAGACTATCAGCACCACAATGAAAAGCACTGGGCTCTTCCTGTCTCACCTGGGATGTGGGGGTCAGGGAAATTTAAAATATCATACACTGGAGTGGCCATCACAGTGGTTCAAATATAATGGACTGAGATCCTGAAGACACCTATCCATTATACTGAAATGGTAAATAAATATCTTCTTTTCTGAGTGGTTCTCATTTACCATGTACCTCAGAAAATATTTCTACAAGAAATCACAGACTATATTGCTTGTCTACTTGTGGAGCACCATAGATGATGTATCCTGGGGTACTTCAATGCATGGGTTGAAGATGAATTGTCACACCTTGGCCAAGACCTCCTCTGCACGATGAATGTGGGCCTCCTGCAAGTTATTCCCTCTGCTATATGCATAGAAGTGGTCATAAACTCGATCTTGTTTTTCAGATTAAATTAGAAGTCTCTGACTTAATGATAAACCTAGTTTCTTGGTCAGATCACCACCCAATTTGGCTCTTCATTGTAGCTGGTCAAAATAGAACTTTGACCATGAAGATGGCCAGGGTTTGTCCAATAAGGGGTGTTACATCCCAGGTTCTGACAGCAAATCTGGATCTCTCTGGTGTAATGGGTGCCTGTGAGGATCTTTGTTCTCTTTTCCATTGCTATAATAGCTTTGTATGTGATGGCTATAATGAATACTATCACTATTGTTTCTATACAATACTATGATACTATGTACCCCACAACCAAGCACCTTATTTTGACAGTATTGGGGAGCTGAAGAAGAGGGGTAGCAGACTTGAAAGTCAATGTCGGAAGACTCACATGGTAGAGGATAAACTGAAACTAATTCTAAAACTAACATACTGCAGAACACCTATCCACAATCACCCGTAGGAAGTCAACGTTCCTGTCAAGTGAGGCTATGGCAGCAGTCAACAGACCAGCTCACTGATACTCACTAATACAAAGCCTCTCCTTAGTGCAGTGGAGAGACTTTGCAGACCAATTGGTCTTTAGTCTGTTGCAATATTCTCCCAGTCAAGGTGCAATGAGTTTGTAATCTTCTTTGCTGATAAGATATCCTCCACCTGGGCTGAACTTTCAACAGTGCCGTCAAATGAGTGGCCAAGGTTCCAAGTTTGCGAATGTGGGCTATCTGGCCTCTTGAACTAGCTTTGACCCCTAGATGTAGAAAACAGTTTAAATTATTCTAAGGTCGTGTCCCATCACCTGTGATCTAGATGCACCCCCAACAAACCTACTAATATTGTGTATTGATGTAATTGGGCCAGTATTTACCAAAATAGTACAGCATTCTTTGTACCACTAAAGGAAGCAGTTGTCAGACTACTACTAAAAAAATCCTTCTTTAGACCCAAGCTGCATAACTAGCTACAGACCAGTATCAAACCTTCCATTTCTAGGGAAGGTTATTGAGAAAGTGGTTGCAACTCAACTGGAAACCCATCTGTCCACTCATTATATTTATGATCCATTCTGGATAGGATTCAGGATATGACATAGTATTGAAACAGCACTGGTGTGTGTGCTTATTGATGATGACTTCTGATAACAAGAGACAGATACAAGTGTTCGATCTTAGTCGTTATAGAACTCTCTGCAGAATTTGGTACTGTGGATCATGCTGTGTTCCTGTGCTCTATCCTATCTCAAATGCTACTACTGGATGAAATAATCAGATGTCATGGCCTTGACTACCATTGCTATGCAAATGATACTCAACTGGATCAGTCCATTGCTCGTGGTGCTAAGAACCCAGTACCAATCCTAAAAGATCCTAAACATTGGCTGACATTGAATCCTGATAAAACAGAGGTTCTTTGATATTAATTCACCAACTGCAGCTGGGCCAACCAACCGGTCTTAAGCTCAGGGGCTCAAAGTTGAAAAACTCTGATCATGGGCAGAATCTTGGTGTTGACCTTGATGTGGCATGACGTGCACCAGGTTTCAGTCGTGATCAAATCTTCATTCTTTCATCTGAGGAACATAGCCAGAATCAAGCATTTGATTCCCTCAGAATATGTTCCTACACTCATACATGTCTCTGCGTCCTCATGCTTGGATTACTGCAATGCACTCTACTTAAGGTTTAACAGAATAAGAACTGCACTGCTGGGAGCTGGTACAAAATGCAACAGCCAGACTGTTAACTAACCGGTCCCATCTCGGCCGCCTAACACTTGTTGTCCATTCCCTTCACTGGCTGACTGAAGGGCAAAATCTGTTTCAAGATTGGCTTAGTGACATTCAAAGCCCTATACAAGCAGGGTCCTAGGTACTTGAAGCAGCTTCTGATTCCCTATACTCTCACTTTGATCCGCATATGAAGGACTACTAACAGTGCCTAGAATCTCCCAAAATTCATTCGGGGATTGAGCTTTTAGCTTTGAAGATCCTACTATCAGTAACATACTGACTCCCATAGTCCAAGAGGCCCACAGAAATCTTCAAAAACAGATTCAAGACTTACCTGTTTACTCAAGCATTTCATTAAAGTCCCTTTACTTTATAAAGCATCCAAATGCTTAGCTCTCTTTTCTGTACTCTGTTAATCCTGCACTGAAATGGAACAAGAAGTGTCCAAAACTGTGCTTCAATACAACAGGCAGAGCAATTATGAACACAAATGGGTATGAATAGAATGGATTGTATGTCCTCATGTGGTTGCATGGCATTAAAAATGCAAGGCAGCTGCAGTGTTATTTTTTATGTTTTTTGTACAATCTATTTTTTATTGACAGGTGCAGTGTTTTATTGCCAGTGGGTAAGGACCTAAAACTGTTAAGCTTTACGCAGAGAGAAACTGACAATGTTAAATCTTGTTTTCAACTATGTGGAAACATAAAAGATAAATAGCAATGCTTGCATATCATTGTATTATCAATTAGAGGACATGAATCTTTCTCGTTTGGAGTAGTGTTCTGTAATAACAGTTTGAGAGATGCATAAAGATGATAACAGTAAGTAATGTGAATTTAATAGATGTGAATAAATCCTTAGTCTTTGTTTAGACCGCAGCCATGGTCTAGGAAAAATCTGACCTTACTGCAACTCACCCACCATCCCTTTTGAAGTAGATGTCCTTGTTACAGCCAGTAATTTTACTAGAGAAACTGAGCAGTCTGCTACTTATTTACAGTTGATTCCATTAATGCTTTTTTGACACAGTTCTACCCGCAAGCTAAACCATGCTTACACAACAAACTTTTGGCTATGCTAAAAATAGCTGCGTAATCCCCATTTTTTTTTCTAGTGATATTCCTGAGACAACCACTGTGTATCTAGATCGAGTGGTGGCATTTTCTTGTGTAGTGAGCATTTTTCCAGCCACGAGTTGTGAGATGCACGAGTTATGAACTGACAGCTGTCAGTTTGTAGGCACGCGAATTAAGCCTCTCTCGTAATGGAGGTGACATGTTATGTCTCCAGGAAGAAGGCTACTGACCTACCTTTGCTTTGACAGTTGCTGCCAGAACAACGAGAGGCAGTGACAGCTGTACGCGCATTAATTTGCCTGCCGGTCAAGTGGAAGAAAGACAATTGAGAGTGGTTGACTAACTACATGCATTAGGGAAGTTGGAAAAATTAGATATTATGCAAACAAATTGGAACAGACAATGCGTTCATTATAAGATGATTTAGTCTTTCTGTGACATTTTTTACATGTTCTCTGTTTATGTATTAATATCCTGTAGGTGAAATAGTGGCATTAACAAACTAGTGTTATTCAGTAAACATGAAGAATAGAAAGGGACGTTTTTAATTAAAGATCTTAAATGATGTGGTAGTATTTTTTCAAATCATATACATATGGAGCAGATTTGTTTGCAATGGAATATAATGGTTTTTGCAAGTATGTTTGTTTGTTCACAGCAAAACCATGGCGAGCCATTCGGTATATTTAGGCATAGGAAAACTTTGTGGTTAGAATGCCTGTAAGTTAAAGTGTAACATAAATCATGTTTCTGGTCTCTGTCGCTTGACTAGCCTATCATTTTAGCCACAATTGCCATAGCAGGGTACTGTCCCCCCTTCCATAACTAGTGAACAAAGTTTCTGTGACAATATGTTTCCTGTTTATTACACCTATTCTATGTCCTGTTAGAATCAGCTCATATTATACTTTTTAGAGTGTAAAATTAGTTTGTTCTTTGCTCCTTTGGAAAAGGAGAAACAGTTTTAAAGCCACCAAAAATAGAAGCCGCTTTGTATGTGCCTATAAAATGCTTCAGAGGGCATAGATGGGGAACCTCGCTCTGCTGTCACAGTACAGGTAGTACATAGTAATTGGAATTCTGCTTGACATTATGCCGTTAACATCAAGCTATGCCGTGTATTAAACATCAGGAGTTGCTAAAATGCTGCTCTATAGAATATAGAATCCCCACTGTGTGTTCTAATAGTCAGCATTACAACACACTGCTTACTAGTAATTACATTGAACTTTATTAATTTCCAACATTGACAGAGCAAGTTGCTGGATGCGGGTACAGTGCAAAGAAATGATCCATGATATATATTTTTATATATCATTTACTGTGGACCTCATTAAGAGTCGGACGCAAAGTCCATGTAAGAAGTGTAAGAGTGGGAGTGTGCCGCAGCTTGATAGGGTATTACAAGTGGCATGCAACCCTAGTGGCGTCCCACTCCTAATATCCTATCAAGCTGCGAGCAGTTCCTGCAGCTAGTTATCCGCTTGCGTCACCTAATTCCTGCTGCACAGCTTTAGCCCTGTTTTGACGTGTGTTGCGTCTGCGCCTCACTGCGACTAGGATGTATTTACATGGTCACGCCTTCACAATTTTGCGTTCCTCCCATTCTCTCGTAGTGAGTCGCAAGCTGTCGCAAGTGTTGATTGCGTCCAAGATGCAGGCGGATTTGGTGCTTTCTGCACATGCCTGATAGTGTTTTTTTGTTAGGCGCACCTAAAACGGTTTTTGCGTCCGACTCTAAAAGAGGTCCTGTATGCTTACATGAAAAGTAGTATCAACATGCAATGTTTAACAGTTTGTAAAATGAACTTACTAGCACTTTGTTATGCAGTTCATTAGGGTAAAAACATTTTGCTTTTTTATAATGTTTCTCGTTATATTTTTTGTCTTATGGTGCTAAAAGTAATACTTTGCAAATACAGCAGTTAGCATTAATGCAAAAAGTTGCAAATATCAATAGAGTTGACATATGGTCAATTCAAAGATGAGTATTGAAAATGTAGAGAAAACACCAAGTTAAAATAGATCTTGCTAGCAAACAAAATACAAGTGTTAAGGATATTTTGAAAATGTGTTCAGCTTCGAAACCTGTTATTGCTGAATTGTGCAAACTGCAAACAGCAAATATGGGAGCTTAGGTGAGAACTTCTTCTCTGCTGCCACTAACGTGATGCCACCTGAGAAGAGGTTCAAGCCTCATCGGAGAAGTGGTCTTGGTTGTATCCTTGTTGAGAAGTGAGGTCCCTAAATTAGCCTTCAGCTTTTTAGTGTAGTAGAACCATGCACAGTGGCAAATAGGGGATTATTATTATTATTAATTTTTATTTATAGGGCGCCACTAGGTGTCCGCGGCGCCGTACAGGGACAGACGAGATTACAATACGAGGAGAGACAGCACAGAACAGTTAACAATAATCACAGTAACTCAGTAAGCTCAAGGCACAGCTAGAGGGGCGGGGGAGGAGAGAGGGGAAGGTCAGCCAACAACGGCACCTAGGAGGGAGTGCACGGATGAGAGGGAGACCCCCAGGAGGAAGAGGAGGGAGCGAGAGGGGACGGGGGAAGAAGGTCCTCGAGTAGGAAGGCTGGGTAGCTGGCGAGCAGAGTTAAAAGTGGTGAAGACAGGAGGAGAGAAGGCCCTGCTCAAAGGAGCGTACAATCTAAGGGGTGGGGTAGACTGACAGAGAGACATAGGGGAGAGACGGAGGAGCGGAGGATAAGGTTAGGGGAAAGGGAGTAAAGGGGAAGTCCGAAGTAAAGGTAGGAAGTTAAGTGGGAGACTGGAAAGCTTTAAGAAAAAGGTGGGTTTTTAAACACCGTTTGAAACTGGACAGATTAGGGGAAGTTCTGATGGAGGGAGGGAGGGAGCTTGTTCTAATGGAGGGGGGCAGCGCGGGCGAAGTCTTGGATACGCGCGTTGGAGGAGGTGATCAGGGGGGAAGAGAGGCGACGGTCATTGGCCGATCGGAGAGGGCGGGATGGAGCATGAATAGAGAGGAGGGAGGAGATGTAGGGTGCAGTGGAGTTGGCGAGGGCCTTGTATGTGAGAGTAAGGAGCTTGAACAGGATTCTGTAGGGTATAGGATGGGCAAACAATTGCAAATGTCTTGCTGTACATGGTACTTCCCGCTGTACCTCACTTAACAGCAATTTCGCTGCAGTCTTTTTTAATTGGCTTAAAGTACTTTTTTTCATAAAATACCTATAGATTGTAAGCTCACACGAGCAGAACCATCTCTACCCTCATGTCTGCACCTTCTCCGTCAAGCTGGTGTGTATTTTGTATTATATGTTATAGCAGACTTTTTTCTGTAAAATACTTTATTTTTAAATTCCTAGGAATTAGGCATAATAATATCCAGGACCCTACAAGGTGAACGTTGTTGGACATGTAATATTTTCCCAATATGCTGCGAGTTAGCTTTATGTGCACAGCCCTGCCAGAATGAAAGGCTGTCGGTTACCTTTTATTGTGCAATGAATAAAGACGATTTGCCTTTTACTGGTTAAAGCAAGAACTTATCACTTTGAAGACAAGGCATGTAATATCTAGGGAGAATATATTTTTTGTTACTAATAATATAATGTAGATGACACTGTCGGTGATAGCAGGGCTATTGCTGGTAGCCTCAGTAGGTTGTAGCATTCGTCAGGTGTCGCTGATGGGGGAAGTCTGTTTAACGATGCTCATGGCAGTAAAAGTACCGTTGCAATCCTTCTACTGTTATGGATGGTGATAGCCGAAGAAAATCAATTACAAAAATGCTTTACAATTTAAATAAAGCACTTTTTAAATTGTGAATTGTTTTTAAAAATGAAAAATTCATTTTTAAATATTATAATTTGTATTTATTCTGCTTAGTCCGTAATATTAGTTATTATTTTTTTTTTAATTAGTGGAACTGGGCTTTCAGTTCCATACCTCTCAATTGTCCCGATTTTGTCTAGAAACTCCGGAATTGCAGACTTTAAAAGAGGCAGAACTTCTAAAGAAATGGACAGACTTTCTCTTAAATGTGGCTGTTCTAGGGGGATATGGGCGGAGTTTAGGCAAACCGGGGGTGGGGCTTCTTGTATCCTGATTCTCAATGTCTTAGTGTTGGGAGTTATGCAGTACCACTGCACATGCATGAACTAGCTAGCCGGGTCACACATTCCCATGTACCCTGAGACTGGCCCGGCAAAGTGGTAAATTAACTCTTACTGTGCCGGGAGAGTATCTCGAAGGCAGCTAATCGATACTTATTTTATTGATAAAGTATGTTGATAGGTGACATCTATCACCAGTTATTAATACATAGACCCGTAGGACCCCTACTGATCAAAATGCCACAATAAGAATGATTTTTTCTATCACATGTCAGCACAGTTTTCCAATAATTTGCTCAGCTGCCCTACAGTAAGGGTTAACTTTTTGCTTCACTGGGCCAGGGGATATAAAAAAAAATACATAAGAAAATAAATTGTAAAAATATAGATAAGTGAAAATATATAGTTAAAAACTTTTTTCACAATTGAAAAAAAATGGTTTATTCAAATAAAGCATTGTTTTCAATGATTTCCTCCATTCTGAGATGGCGATAACAGAATAAGTTTTGCAGCAGTACACATACTGCATCAACGCTTATTAAGTAGGCTTTCCCAGGTGTATCATAGCGTTGGTTGTGGTTACCACCGGTGATAACAGAGCTGTCGCTGGCAGTAAGCAATTGAAAGCTCTATCGCCCTTTGCCAAATATGCTTCTAGATCATTTAAAACACAATTTTATAGGCTTTTGTAGATAATTGTTTATGTGCATTTGTTTTTGCTTTTTTTTTTTTTAGGCTTATCCTGAAATGGAAGTTGTAATATCCTTCACCCCCCTCCCCAAATGCAGAAGCTGCTCATCCTTTGCAAATAACTGCAATACATACAGTCACTGGTCTTACAATTGTTGCTCCTTTGTGATGGCGCTCACCCTTTGGGAGTACTCTCATACGGTCACTTGCAAGGTGCATGAAGTAGATTTTATGTTTAGTTTTGCAACTATTATAGGACTATAATTTCCCTTCAATAGGACACAGTGTTTCCTGAGATCATTGTCCCTGCTTAGAACCAAGTTAAATCAAACATACCAATTTCAGAAAAAGCATTATTTTCTTTTCCTTTTATACTTCTGAGCATGAAAAGGCTGCTGCAAAAAAAACCCCTAACATTATACAATCATTTAGAACTACTGACGCATGCACCAATAACCTTAAACATGCATCAATACTCAATTATTCTTGTTATTTCAAAATAGCTCATTATGGAAATACAATATCTTAAGAGACGAGCTTGATCAAAAACAGCAGATTTCATGATCAGGGGCGCCGACCTTTGGTATGTAAATGTGTGCAAGCTCATTATACATGCCAAATGAAAGAAATTAATAAGAGGGGGTCGCTAAACGAAACTCTGTAGAGAAGCTGGAGCCTGTGATTGAATAGTGAAATTCTCCGTGATTTTAATGTGGCACCGTAGGCTCTTACCTGAACGGACTTGTTTTTACGTATACAATCAAATCATCTTGGGTCTTCAAATCAACTCAATCATCCGCACTGAAAAAAATGTCTATTAAATGCTGCTTAGAGCTCCAGAGAGGCTTGTTAAGTATTTTACTGAAGGGAGGGTGTGATTTGATGTTATGTAAGTAAGGAATAAAAAGAATAGTATTTTAATATAAACATCCAGAACATTGCGGTTTCCGTACATTGTCTAATATTTGCTATATATTTTGCTACCGCATAATAACCAAGGTCCAGTGTATAGAAGCTACTGACATAACAGGGTGGCGGAAGGGATGTAATGTGATAAATATGTGAGATCTATAGAAATGTGACTATTATACCACAGATACATGAAGTCTTTTCCTGCTAGATAAGATGGACGTGATAGCAGTCCCACCGACTGTCTCACTACTGGCTATATGCATTCCACATGGACAGATGTATCTGAGCATAGTAATGGGAAACCATAAATATATATATGATCACTGTACACAGAACAGTTTATTAAATAAATGTTCCACTGATTTGTCATCCACAATTGAAATTTCAGCAATGATTATTATTGTTTCCTTGAAGTAACCCAGCTTTGTATGTTATTGAACCCTAGGCACTGAACTAATCTGGAGGGGATATGAAATGACACAGGTTGTAAAGAGGGGGATATAATAGGAAAGAATAAAGGTGAAAATAAAATTTGTTACCCTCTGGTGCAAAATCTATGGATAGAGGTTTTTGGTTTTTTTTAAAACAACTTTATTGGTGCAAAGTTCAGGGTATCAACATCAAACAGTGTCCAGAGAAATAGCATGAAACATATGAACGGATAGAGGGTTTTGAATTAATCTTACGAGACTTCCACTTTTACCTGAACACGTCCTCTTATATCACTAGCCCAACACAACTTCATCCACATAACAGATACATAATGAGTCACATTATAATTGCCACGCAGCTGGTACCACATACAATATGGGATATACCGAGCGCGGGCTAATTGCCACGCAGCTGGTACCACATATAATGTGGGATATACCGAGCGCGGGCTTATTTTTCTCTGGTTTTGTTTCAAAATATTGTCTTTTTGTCATAGCAGCTGTCCATCAAGCCTATTTAAGGCACATTTGGGTGTGGCTCACAAGCCAGCCTTTGCTAGATGTAAACCCCTATACCTGGGAGGTGAGTGCATCTGATTTTAATTGCATTTTAATAGTGTTTAAAGCATATAGGTCAGTGTAGGACCTGCATATAATGAGGTACCCTTGACGTGGGATGCAGGCTTAAGTCTTTTGATCAAAATATGAACTAATACCTCATGTTTTCATTTTGCTAGAAACACACAGATATGCAGTTTAAAGGATAAGCGCTGACAACTTTCTTTCTGTTTTGTATACAGATATGGGCATTTATATTGGCACGCAGCTGGTACCACATACAATATGGGATATACCGAGCGCGGGCTTGTTGCCAAGCAGCTGGTACCATATATGATGTGGGATATACCGAGCACGGGCTTATTTTTCTCTGACATTATAATTGCACTAGCCCGATTCTGGAAAATCCCAGTCCCCTCACCTTTGTCCAAAATTATCTCCAATATCCAGAGAAACCTTGATATAGAAACCATTGAGTTTAGATACCCGTCAGTTTCTTCCCCACTGACTAAATGATGACAGTGGTTTGAATATTACACTGAGCACCGAGTCACACCACAAACTAAATCTGTTACATCATTCATTAAATAAATATTCTTCCTTTCACTACTTATTGATTATTATATATCCTAAATTTTTTGATGTGTGTAGGTATGTCTAATATTCTAAAATTCTATCCATCTCCTTCCGCAGTTTCATGTTATTCTCGATCAAAGTTTTTATTGTAATTTTTTTTTTTTTTAAAGATTTTATTTTTGCAAAGGTCAACAATGAACATCAGTCCGAGACAGATTATGTTACAGTCAAGTTATACATATTCAGGGACTAATACATTCAGTATATATCATAAAGAAAAGAGTCAAGGTATTGACCAAATTTTACTTTAAAGATAGAAGGGGGAAGAAACAGAAAAGAGAAATTAGTCAGCGGAAAGTGGGCAGAATAGAATAGGAAGCCGCCAATAGAAGAAAAGAAAAAGAAAGCAGAACAAGGGATCGAAGAGAAAAGGGGGAGGTAGGAGGGAAAGAGGTAGAGGGTTGAGGAGGAGTATCAAGTGGAATGTTGTAGAGAAATCATAGGACAAAAGGAGTTTGTATTTGAAAAAATGATATCCATGGCGCCCAGACTTTATTAAATGATGTAGAAGTATTTCGCAATGTACATGTCATAAACTCCATTTTGTATGTTTTTTATTGTAATTTTTACTCTTTTTTTTTTTTTTCTTTTGTACTATGTAACCTCACTGTTCTTATATATTCATATGACTTGTATTTAAATGGAAAATTTCTTACTAAAAATTTATTGAGACAAAAAAATTTAATTTGCTAAGGGGGATAGAACTAGGGAAATTAAGACTGGTGAAAATTATAAAAGAGAGATAATATGACCAAGTTCAGAGATAGGTGAAACGCCGTTAGAATTTCAAGTGAACAATTTTCACAAATTGGGTGGGAGGGCTGGCAACTGGGAGAGGATTGTAGTGTTGGGAGTGTGAGCAAGGTGTGGGTTGAAGTCACCACTAGTGCGAACAGGGAGAAGAGTAAAGGTTCTGGGAGGATGGGTGGGAGGGCTGGCAACTGGGAGAGAATTGTAGTGTTGGGAGTGTGAGCAAGGTGTGGGTTGAAGTCACCACTAGTGTGAACAGGGAGAAGAGTAAAGGTTCTGGGAGGATGACCATTGTACAACTTTATTTCCAGAAACTCCCTGTTCCTGCTATTGCCACAATTTACTACAAACCCTCCACAAACTGAGAAGAATGAGATTTATTACATAAATAACATGCATGGGCTTTCTATTTGCTGTATGTATATATATATATATATATATATATATATATACTGGTAGGTTAATTGGCTTAATTTGCCCTTAGTCTCTCTCGGTCTGTGTGTGTGTGTGTTAGGGGATTTAGACTGTAAGCTCCAATAGGGGCAGGGACTGATGTGAGTGAGTTTTCTTTACAGCACTGCGGAATTAGTGGCGCTGTGCAAATAAACAGATGAGGATGATGGTGATGAGATATGTTTTCATACTGGATAATCTGATTTACTTTATACTCCACTAACTCTTATTGCTGGAAATATCCACGTTCAACAGCACATTTTCTAGTTAAAAAATAAAATTAATGCAAGGCAATATTATCAAATGTATAAAGAACATTAATATATTGATTTTTCCAGGGTATGTGAATACTATGACGACTATTAGCTATCAATCATTTAAATCAAAACAGAGATAGACGAAGGAGATATTTTCTTTTAAATTTCTGGCACAATCCAGTGTGCCCAGGCTGTGCAGGATGCACCATATTAACATTGCCCATTCCAAGGTAACACTACATAGCGTAATTACAGCACTGTTAGGAGCAAAGAGCGTAATCTACACACTGTGTAGCAGGATGCTTGATCGACCCATCTGTCCAAAACAAACGTGCTCCATCTGTATAAACAACAAATAAGGGGTATTTTACGAGTGACATATTACATTATTCTGTTAACTGAATTTGTACTATAAATAAACATTTTTATCATCCTCCTTAGATAATGAGCGACTCGTGTTCTACTAATATCCACCGTTACCACTATTGAATTTGAATGTTTTGATGATTGAGTTAACATTGCTCTGTATAATTTCCCTATGTGATTATTTTGCTCAGTACTGTACACTTTTTCTGTCAGTCTTACGCGATATATAAAAGAACAGCAGCAAATCTGTACAAAATCATTTGGGATTTTTGCTGTCATGCGATGAAGAGATTTAAAGGTCTCTAAGGACAAGCAATTAATGTGAGCGCTGCAAAGCCAATGATGTTGTTATCGTTAGCAGTGTCCTGTTGACTTTAGTGTTAGAACTGAACTAGGTCTTTTTATATTTTTAAACACGGGCTTCTGCCATGGAGGGTTATCCGTATTATTAGGAGTGAAGTGACAGATACACACAGTACACTTCTTTATACCCTGAGCTTTCAATAAATATTTCACTTTTTGTAGCTAGTGTCAAGAAAAAGCATTGTGTGGGCAGCACGGTGGTGTAGTGGTTAGCACTTCTACCTTACAGCACTGGGGTCATGAGTTCAATTCCCGACCATGGCCTTATCTGTGAGGAGTTTGTATGTTCTCCCCGTGTCTGCATGGGTTTCCTCCGGGTGCTCCGGTTTCCTCCCACACTCCAAAAACATACTAGTAGGTTAATTGGCTGCTAACAAATTGACCCTAGTCTGTGTCTGTGTGTGTGTGTGTGTGTGTGTGTGTGTGTTAGGGAATTTAGACTGTAAGCTCCAATGGGGCAGGGACTGATGTGAATGAGTTCTCTGTAAAGTGCTGCGGAATTAGTCGTGCTATATAAATAAATGATGATGATGATGATGATTGTGTCTAATTGTTTTCATTTGACCTTTTATTTTGTTTTTCTCATTTGTGTAGTGTGAGCTACATACTATTTTTATGTAGCAAGTGTATACATCGATGGATGGGCAAATGTGCAATTAAAATGGGATATTATAACAAGTGTAATTGACCGAAAGCTCATGATACAGATGTGCCCTGCACAGAGGGACTTGTAATCCAAGTAATCCTAAATATTATATAGATGATGCTCTATCAGGGCTATTCCGGCCTCTTGACTGGATAATATTGGCACAATCACTGCTTAGTAATGAAGAGTGGAGATCTGTAGATTTGCAGAGCTATTAAATATGACATTTGGCCCAAAACAGAATTAATAACATCACTTTTTATTTGACTTGATATTCACAAAAGTCAATTTTTTAGACTGCTACAGTCAGAATAATAAAAGTGCTCTTAAAACTGGGATACAATTATCTTACCTCTAGATTTAATGCCACAGTTTGTAAATACAGTGTTAAAGCTGCATATATGAGTTATTCCTACTAATCAGAAACCACAATCAAAATCACCTACAGTAAATATTTATAATGATAATAATAATTGTAAGTAAAAATTATTTTCAATGATTGCATTCCCTGACAGCTACAAAAGTTTACGTGCAGTGATATCCCAATTATAGAACACTTTTGTACGTACAAACTGAAATGTGGAAGCTCTAACCCATATCACTAGTATTCCATACTTACATAAATAAATCTCACATTCACACTTCTATAGCAACCTTTCCCTAATTAGTCTTAGAAATAGTAATTTATATATATAACCTTTATAGGAATATGAAATAGATTATGTGACAAGATTGGCGTGACAGATCAATATTGAGACTAGAAATCGGTGTAATTTCAGCTTTCCTTCAATTTTCTGTGATGTTCATTTTAGGAATTATGACCTCTTCCATTGACCACAATTTTTTTTAACTCTCATGTCCAAATCCGAGCTTGTCTAAGAAATGAATGCATAGACTGTAAGCTTGCGAGCAGGACACTCTCACCTCTTTGTCTGTATTACCCAGTATTGTCTATTGCTACGTTTGTCCCCAATTGTAAAGCGCTACGGAAGTTGCTGGCGCTATATAAATAAATGATGATAATGATAGATTAGAGGGGATAACAACTTTTCTGTAAATTAAAAGTAAAAGGTCAGTTCAGGTTAAAATCCTATATATTTCACTTACTTTTTCACCTCTGTGTGATTGCCACATCATGAAGGAATCCATGACAAGTCATTTTTAGCAGTGACTACTTGGGGCTAATTGCTTTAAAAATATTACTCTGCAACAAAATATACAATTGAGTAGTTGATCTTTTCAGATTTGTCCAGCAGTAGATTAAATCAATGTTATACTGTTTGTAATCCAACCACTACCTTTTACTGTTCAATATATTTCTGTGGTTTTTGACAAATATTTCAGGCATGCAGTATCCTTCTACTCTAGGTTAACTCAACACTGCAGCCACTAACTGAAATAGTGGTGGTCGGAGTCTTCAGTCACTGCACAGTGCAGCTTATCTTCCTTAGACCTACTACAGCCTCCACTTGATTGTAAGGGGTATATTTACTAAGCTGTGGGTTTGCAAAAGTGGAGATGTTGCTATAGCAACCAGCCAGATTCTAGCTGTCATTTTGTAGAATGCAGTAAGTAAATGAAAGCTAGAATCTGATTGGTTGCTACAGGCAACATCTCCACTTTTTCAAACCCACAGTTTAGTAAATATACCCCTAAGATCTCCGCTTCGATCAGCAAATGACCACAGCCAGTCCCTTACCCCATCCTGGCCCTGAAAAGGCTGCACACGAACTGATTGTCAATGTAATTTTCAACATGAAGTAGAGAAGAAAAGATAGCAAAAGATTAGTATTCACTTACAGTGTTCCATAGCGAAGAGTGTGAAATGAATTGGGCCTGGTGCAGCTAAAGCTCACAGTCAGTCTAACTGGGTTATTTTCATGGAAATGTGCAATATTGTAAATAATTTTTTATTATCTTCTATCCATCTTGCACAAATTAGAAAATTAAATTAAATGTATTTTTGCTGTGGGTTACTGCATATTTGCTGTTTTGTATTTTGTTAGATCATTAGGCCCTTTAAGGGGTCTATTTGTCATCTAGTATTAAGCCTAAACTCCATCGAAAAAAGGCTCTTTTACCACTTTACTCAATTTATCAAAAGATTAATGCTGGACAGATGACAGATTTCTCTGGCGTTAACCTAGTTTTCACCAATTATCACCATCTCTATGGGGATGGCGAAAAGAGCCAGTTCTACAAGTGGTGAGAAGGGTAACTTTTCTCACCTTGACTTATCTCTTCCAATCATAACTTCATCTGTGGATAGTGTTAACCATTGACAGGCGCACAATGCTGTTCACACTGAATTGAATTAAACACAGAAGGCACAGGGTGTCCGGTGAGTCAGCCTGCCCACATACAACATCCCCCACCTACCTGAAGTCCCTGCACAAAACTGTTTATGATCTGACCCTTCTCCAGGTTGTCCTTATGCACAGGATCCTCCAGACACCACATTTATTCAGAAGATGGTGCTTGTAAGTCCCCCTCATAGCAGATCGTGATACCAGCTTCTAAGCACCACAAACTTGACAGCTCCCTACTGCTTTACCACTGCCACTGAGTTCGCATAGCGTTCAATTATCTCCCGGCACTTCAGTAACTGCTCTTTAGATGCATGGGTTATTCTTAGAAAGTGATACACCAATTACGTATTGGGCACCTTCCCACCACCTCTCTTAGCCCACCGCAGGCAGAGGTCAGGTAGTGTACATTAAGTCCTGGAAATTCCTTCCTCTTGTTTGAAAGCGGTAACTTCAGGCTCCACATTTAACTTGCAGTGAAGTCTGTGTACTGCACCCTGAGAGAACGCCTGTCCCGTAGGTGAATTGTGTATTCTCTACAAGGCACATTCTGATTGTAGTAACTGTATAGCCAGTATTTGTAAGACTGTAGGAGAGAGCACCTGATCATCTGGCCCAAGGAAGAAATCAGAACTACCAGCATCACACAACAATGTGTAGGTTCCAAGAAAACCTGATGACTGTCACTGCCACTGTCCATGGTGCTGAACTGCTAGTAAATCACTTTTATCTCTGGTGAGAAATGTTTCGTTGGAACAACCACCTTTACCTGGAGCTGTCCCTGCAAAACAACTTTTATAAATTGCAGCAAAACCTTTTTTTATTGCTGCAATAACATTTTGTATGTGATAGACTATTTAACCCTTTCTGTGCCACAAATAGAGTCTTAGGTTGGGAATGACTTTCGATAAAGCCTTAGTTGATATGTTACGAGTCCGCAGAACCATATCACTGTTTGGGACTAGTGCCCCATCCCAAAATTTTAAGGAGTCTTGTGTTAAAGTGAAGATATTATGACAGGCATGTTTTTTAGATGTTTAGGGACCTTTACAAGATCAGCTAATGGGAATTCCGGATGCAGGGTCCTCGTTAGGTCCACCCAAGTTTTATGAAGATTTGGATATGACCAGTCTCTCAACTGGGTAAATATGCATTGTATATTTGTAATGAATATCAATTAATATGTGGGATTAACGTAAAGTATTTTATACCACACCAATTTCATGTTTTATCTAAATATATTAGATAATTTACTTTGTTTGTTATTACCTTGCTTGTTAGACACCTTGTGGACCTTCTATTTTGCGCTGTTCAGTTTAGTTTTTTAGTATTTATTTTGTTGGGATTGACGCTTTCCATATACAGCTACATTTGATGGTCTACAGGAGTGCAAATATATTCTTTTTAATTATTTTCTAGCGCATAATCATTTTTTATTCTGTATTTGGGCAAATATGAATGCTTCCTGGTACTAAATAAGATTAGGAAGGCCGTCTCCCTCTTGTCTTTTGTTAAGGGTCATCCGCTGATATGCAATTCTTGAGGGTTTCTTTTTCAAAATATAAGTATTCATTATGGAGGTGAGTTTGTCGAAGTATGTCTCAGGAAAGGGATAGTGCAGAAAAGGTACGTCAATTTAGGAAGGAAGGAGCATCGTTTTAAATGCCGCCAAGCGGCCCAGCCAGGAGACCTATTAGTTTAGCGAAACTTTTGTCAAGTTAGACAAGCGAGCCATTCAAGGAAGAAAATTAAGACAAAATATTTCTCCCAATTTAGCTGGAGTCTGAATGCCAAGGTAAGTTAGAGAGAGACTCTTGTCCCCAGGTTTAATGCTCCTTGTATTTTAATTAGGGTATTGTTGGGCATATTAAATGTTAATGCTTCAGATTTAGTGGCATTAAGTTTCTGCAAGGAGGCTTCACTATATTAATCTAAAATATGATTCATAGAATCCTACGAAGTCTCTGGGCTGGTAACAAATACAAAGACATCATCTGCCATTTCCTCTTTTTCTGCATACTTTTACCTTCTGTTCTTATTATCTATGCTTGCGAAATAAACATTTATAGAAAAGGGTATTTTTAAATGTACAAAAGTATACTATTATCAAGCTCAGTAAATATAGCATGGTGAGGTTTGTAGTGGCTGTAGGCCCCTGGAACATCATATTGCATGTAACGGATATACAGGCTGTCTAGTAAAGCGTCCCTGTAAAATGCTGGTAATTGTGCAGCAGCCGCATTGACAGAAAAATGCAACTTGCTATACAAACCTAAAAGCAATACAAGACTGCTAAAACTTAAATTATAATTCTGAGTTATTGTCAAATTCAGGGACCTTACTTATGGGATGCACGGGGCTAGTGATAAGTATCTCCAAAAATATCTTTATGACAGACCCAAATGAAGGCTTTAGAGATAATTGGAAGGCTTATAAATGTATTATAATTTTGGTGCTATCGTACATTGAAATAGAGAAATGAAACACATTTTCCAGGAAGAAAAGAAACAAGAATATGACATTGTTCTTCTCCGATACCAGAGGTAGCTCATTGTGATTAACATCCAGAAATGTTGGATTTCATAGATTCATGAAATACCCTATCTGCAGATTTAAAAGAGGTTAATACAGTAATGGAATGTAATAGACATCGGGTTATTGTGAATATAAAGACTATCAAACAAGTGGACCTCAGCTATTATAGTCTGTAGGAAAGGTCACACGCTACGTGGGCCGAGCGCTCCTTATCAGCTCTTATATTCTGTGTTTATATTAGAGCTGGAATTTCTGCGGGAGCATATGAGATTGTACGTTCAGTTAACACACTGATTTGTTCCGCTGATTTTCCTTTGAATCCTGAGAGGCAGCCTTACATAACACTTGCTATTTTTACCACTCTGTCTACCTTGCCGGGCTCAGAGGATATAGAACTTGAGCTGTGTAACCTAATGTCTAAGCATAAAGGACAGATAGAATGGTCCTTGTATCATTTAACACAGTGATTAGCATAGCAATATTAGTACAAAGAGTGGACGTCTCATACACAGAAAGGCATAATAGAGGGGTTAGTGACACAATTGCTTTAAATATGTACAGTTTGATTTGTGTGAGTTTGTCCAGAGAGGTATAATCCTTTTTATTCTGTTGCAGTGTAGGGTTTATAATTTGGGAGATTTCGGAAACTTAATGAGGCGCTTCTCTGCGCTGGGTCATTTGCCCGGGCTTTAACATCAAGCTGTCACACTGGATTTATAGACTCTGATCTCCTGGACCCTGCAAGCTGTTGCCGCTGAAACTTCCGTTGTCACATCCTTTTAGACAACACTTCATATTGCTGCAATATAAAACATAGCCAAAGTAAGATGTGCTGCGAATTGTATTGGGCGTTTTAATGTGTGTTTAATTTTGCAGCTGTGCAAAGTGTTCACTGCTTATTTATACAGAGGCAATTAACATGGAAGTTCAAATAAAATATGTTGTTAATGCATCGTATTTAAAATGTACCTATTACCTGTATGCAGTGGAGGCGGCCATTTTTGTTGAAACAATACTCAGCCTTTCGATTCTGTATGAGTTCTCTTCAATAATGGTTCAGTACATAAAATGTCTGCCTCCGCTCCATATATCCCATATGTACACTTTAAATGGATCATTCCTTGTGCGTCAAAGCTGTATCTGAGTTTTCTTTCCATGTTTTTTTATTTTTTTTATTGATACATAGGGGGGTATTCAATTGTTAGCGTTAACGCTCTCAAACGAGCGTTCAAAAAATCTTAGCGTTAATACGGTAATTACTCGCGGAATTTCAGCTCGCAGCCCTCTGAGCGGCGAGCTGAAATTCCGCGAGTAAACTACCATATTAACGCTTTTGAGCGCTTGTTTTTTAGCGTTAATGCTAACAATTGAATACCCCCTATAAAGTCATCACCGAACTGTCAGGTTACACGAAAGCTTTGGGATAACAAAAAATTATTTTACACACAGAAATAATGAATAGACTTCTAATTTTGTATAAGTCCCAAAGCTCATCCTATTTGTATAGCCAAAAGAGGCTTAAAAATTACCCAATTGATAGCTATATTAAATTACAGCCATAGCAGCTGAGAACATCAAAGCGATGGTAATCATTTTTACGATTACCACCATTCCGACACTCAGAATTCCTGCAAAAAAAACCCTGAAAGACTGAAAAAACAAAAGCAAATTAAACATACATACTTTCAATCCGATGCTGGAAATGACTGCTGCAATTTGACGCGACATCTGTCAATCTAAATTTAAAGTGCCAATGTGGGGACCTCTAAGGTTAAGTGTTTAAACACTTAACCCCACATTGCCGTTTTAAATTTAGATTGACAGACGTCGCAATGACGTCAAATTGCATTGCCACACAGTTCTTTCATCGGAATACCTTACTGTGTCCATCGGTCATCTCCATTCGTCGGATTGAAGGTAAGTCTGTTTAATTTGCTTTCGTTTTTTCAGTCTTTCTGGGTTTTTTGCAGGAATTCTGCGTGTTGGAATTCTCAGGATAGTTATATCATACCCAACCCCATCAAAGATGGTTCCTTCACCTTCTGCAACAATATAAAGTGCTTTGAGTTCTATTAGGAGAAATGTGCTTTATAAATAAAGAATTATTATTATTAATAATAATAATAATAATAATAATAATAATAAAATATTGATGTTACTTTGACACATACCACCTTCCTAAGCATTGTTGGAGACCCAGTATACCCCTTCATGGTAAAGGTATTCCCTGATGGCAGCATAATGTGCCCTGCCACACTGCAAAAATTGTTCAGGAATTTTTTGAGGAACATGACAAAGAGTCCAAGGTGTTAACTTGGCCTCCAGATTCCCCAGATCTCAATCTGATTAGCATCCATGGGATGTGCTATAAAAAACAAGTCAGAGCCACGGGGGCCTCACCTCACAACTTATAGGACCTAAAAGTTTTGCTGCTAGCATCTTGATGCCAGATATTACAGGACACCTTCAGAGGTCTTGTGGAGTCCATGCCTCAACGGGTCAAAGCTGCTTTGGCGGCAAAGGGGACCGATATTAGGCAGGTAGTTATAATGTTGTGGTTGATCGGTGCAACATTCCATTCACTTACATTCCCATTTCATTTTAGATACCGCCACTTATAAATATCCAGTTTGACACACTGCCAGAGATACGGCCCGGAAGCAGTAAGGCTTCACTTAATGCTTCACTGGGCCTGTTTCAGAGCAAATGCGCAAGTGTGACCAGGCTAGTCAGCTCACACCCGCCCAGGCTTTGTCTTTCAGCTACACTTAATGGGGGGGGGGGGGGGAAAAATAGATGAATAAATAGATGAATAAAAATATAAAAAAATAAAACTATTTAAAATATTTACCATTGGAGAAAAGGCTTTATTTAAATAGTAAAGCATTTCTTCCATTCACTATCTTCTACTATTTCCATCCCGTGATGGCGATACATGTACTGATGCTATCTTTGTTTAATAGGCTTCCCATACTCTGCATGGGGAAGCTTTCACCGGAGAAGCGAAAACTTTGGTAGATAGGGTTAAGTTCTGTCTCCAGCGACTCACCCGTTATTGCCAGAGATAGCCCTTTTCCTTGTTTAATAAATATGCCCCATAGTGTTTATTCCTGCCTCTGGCTCAGGGAGCTGTTAGAGAAAAAAGGAACTCTAATCATTTTAAGAAGCATGGATGATATTGTGTCGCATGGATGATATTGTGTCGCATGGATGATATTGTGTGTCGCATGGATGATATTGTGTCGCATGGATGATATTGTGTCGCAGTTATACAATTATATTTATTATGAAATTATAAATAATGCTGCCGACTGTATGTTGGAATTGAATTATTAGTGATCATGAGTGATTGAATGAGGACTGATATAAGATAAAAAAAACAATTACAGAGTAAAATGCAGCTGTCATAGAGGTAACAGATATTATTACGAACATACTAATTCTCAATCACACAACGATATGGAGGCATTATGACTTTAATCTATCATTTCTTATCACTAAAAATAAGTAAACATTTTTGCAATGGGTAATTATGTAAAATGTGATTATGTCCAATTTTTTTATGATAATAAGATTTTAATTTTTAATAAATAATCTATATCAAATGTCAAGATATACTGGGCCTGATTAATCAAGGAACGGAAAGTGAATGCAATTTGCATTTTTTAAATTGAATGGAAATTGCATGGAGGTACACCATATTGATCAACAAAAGAAGCTCAAAGCATTTCTAGTTAAATACGGGTATAAGTACACTCTTGCCGCATGGAGACAGACACAACACACTGCAGGATGTGCACAATGCATAAGTCCATTCAAAATACACAGGTAAAAAAAATATTATTAAATATATTATGTTAATAATATAATCTAATATATATAAGCCTAGCGGCGTGTGTTAGTGTGTGTGTGTGTGTGTGGAAAAAAACTATTTTCTCAGAAAGGGCTCATCCAATTGACCTGAAATTTGGTATACTGACATTATTTGACCCAAAAATTATAATAGTGAAGTCAGTTAACTTACATCATCCCCCCTTCCCCCCCCCCCCCCCCGTGGGAGGGGTAGTAAAGGCTAAATTTACGAATTGAGGGCTCAAACTCTTGACTGTGTGGGTATTTATTTACCAGAGCCTATGTTTGGTCATGGACAATTGTATGTTGCATTTTCACGAGTACGGAGAAGCAGTGATGTGAAAGTGCAGGTTATGAATACTGCCCTTCAAGGAAGACTGATTGAGCACATTGATAAGGTGTTTAGCAGAAACGTTGTGTATCGAGAGGTTTTAGAACAGTAAGACGATGAAGATTAAGGATGTGGCGATGAAGATGAAGGATGAGGTGATGGAGAAGAATGATGAGGTGGTGACATGTGGACAAAACCACGTTAAAAAAGGGCGCTTACGTCAGGAAGTAACGCTCTTCCCCTGAGGAGGCCTGGCCTAGCCCCAAATGCATGACAATTGCAAACACATGTTCTGCAATGCATAGTCGACCATCATCACTATCACTCTGCCACCTGACCTGCAGCTGGTGTAAGTGACAAGACAAAAAAACACGTACCTTAGAGATGCTCAAAGCTTGAATAGGACGGATGTGCGTGCGTTCATCCTTGGCACATCCTTACTGTACATTGACTACATGCATACGCCCAGTTCCCTTATTGTTTCACTCTTCAGATCGTAGGCTGTCGGAAGTGTCCTTTACACTTGAAGGTGAGTTACATTCACTTTCTGAGCATGCGCAGAGCAATTTTATGCAGATTGCACCACGTATTAGGATTTATGTTCCTTTAAAAAATCAGGCCCACTATGTCTAATGTCAAATGTCAAGATGTATGAGTAGGAATCCTAACAGGACTTATCTCTTGATTTTGATAATAGGTTATACAAAAGTGTCATCAGTCACAGACACTGATATCATTTTAAATATTTTATAGTTTTGGAATTATTATTAGTATAATATGAGAAATATTGTATTGGAATCCTTGAAATTTGAGACCAATCAGAAACATTGGGGAACATTTCTGAAAACTGCTGCACAGTGAGACGGTGTTGTTACCAAAGCAGCCTATCAGAATCAGGAATATGAAAGCAATCATCTAACTGGTTGCTGTAGACAGCACCAGCGTTCTCATTTGCACCAGTTTTTATAAATATTCATATATTGTAAAAGACAAGAGGCTGTTTTTCTGAGTTTTGGATATCAAGGGCTATTGATTGCATATTGATGAAAAACATATTTGCTCATGTTTATCCATCAGCTATCTGTGTTTAATTGTATTTGCTGCACATAAGGTTAAATTCCACTATGTGTATCAAAAATGCATGCAATTTATCTGTCAATATGTTTATAATACATATTGGTCACTGTGAAACTCGGTGGAATAAAGATATTCAGCCATAGAAATAAACACTGGTACTCCAAAGCCTGGCCTTAATCTCCACATTACCAGCAAATGTTTGACATCAGGGGCAAGCACAGGATTTCTAAGGAGGGATGGGGGGGGGTCCATGCCACGCCAAGGAGTGTGCCTATCGTTTGAGACAGTGCTAGGCTGCTCTCCAACTCTGGGTATTCCGTTACAATACATGGGCAATGGTAGGCAACTGTCCCTATGGGGCAGCCACAATTGTATGTCACTGACCCACTCAGTCAGGACTTTATTCTGACTGCATAGTACAGTTGTGATGTATGTCCTGCTTCACTTCTGTGGATCCGTAGCTGGTCACGAAGGAGAGACCTTGCTTTCTACGACCTCCACGCCACGTGAAGTCAACTCTACAGTGCATAGAAGTCACATGGTGTACCCAGACGAGGAGGGAGTCCATAGTGTTCTCCCTTCTTCCTCTCTGTGGTACTTTAAAGGCACCCTCTGCTATTTCACGTTGCCCCTCACTGCTCTATATCAACTAAATTGGGCAACACCGACCCAGACTATGTTATCTGATTGCTTACACAACTCATTGGCTAATATTAATAGTAGAAATTGACAGTGAATCTGGCAGACTGTAATAGCATAGTACATTCCGGACAGCTAGTGCTTGCAGCACTCCGGAAAGGATCTGTCACATTATCCCATTTAAAAGGATTAGAAGATCCATAAATATCACTGCTGTTTATCTCACTAGTCCCTGTGCTGGAATTCCTATCCCATAGAAAAGGGCTGATGTTACCTCTGGTGCTGAATTCTGTTTGTAGTATGGAATGAAATGAATATTTGTTTCAGAATACATTACCTTTATAGTTCTGTTTTGAACGGTACGACAAGGCGATTGAAATGAAAAGGAAACAAATAAAATGTTAGAATATGGCATCAGAAAGAACTGGTATTATATTGAGAGGTTGGTTAGTACTTGCGTTAAGATATAACATGAAGGTTCAGAATTACATTAGTAAATATTTGTAATGTGGTTAAATGATAAAATGTTTTTATGTCTTTTAGAAATTTCGACAGTACATGGCTGGCTTCTTGGCTCCCCCATATGGTGTTCTTGAGACCGGCTCTAATGACAGTAAGTGAATTTGATGTTTTATCAACAGATTATATGATATTTAAATAAAAACTGTCTTAATAAATGACAAAATAAATAGCAGTTTCTAAGGGTGTCTATGGTAATATGAAGCATACAGTCCACACAGTGTGTTAATTAGAGACTAATGGTTTTGTAATAAAGTGACAACAATGTCTGAATCTGTCACTAAATAAATAAACTGATGTACGTGAAAACGATATATCATTATACATTTACACTTACTGACTGTTACAAAGCTGTACAGTTTATTTCATACCCACCTACTGGAAGCAGTCAGTGCCTCCTGTATATTGCAGTAACATAGGTGGCCGTCCACATAACAGAATGCCACCACTCAAAGTGCCCCAGCTGGGACCCTGCAGTGTCTGTGACAACAATCATGAGAAGATCAGTTACTGGATACATCAAAATGACTTTAAGCAAGAACACCTTAATAACATCATAAGGAGACATGCGAAGCATTGGAGTCTTGTAGACAGCAATTATCATGAATCCAGATCTTGCCTACTCCTTTCAGGATCATCTCCCAAATACCAGAAGAGTATAATATAATAATGCTCTTGTCTGATCAATTGATCAATGTGCTGAACACCAAGATCTTCCTTCTCATATTACTCCAGATTTCAAAGTTCTCTTCCAGGATTTAGCTAAAAACTCAAGAAAACCAAAACATCGTATAGTACACTCCAGATTCAGCCAGTAATAAAATACTCATTTATTTAAAAAATCATAAAAGGCATAGTTAGGCAAATGCCCGTACATTAAGAATGATAAAATGCGATTATCTGTAGTAAACAGTGTCAACAGATCTCTGTTATGGATCGCGTTCCAGTCCTACAGAAGACGTCCCACAGGTGAAATAGCAAAGTTGATGCTCCTTATATATCTGACGCGTTTTGTCTTATAAGACTTTCTGAAAGGTTATATCTATATATATCTCAAATCTTGTCAGATTGTAGAGCATGGTTGTGTAAATATATAGAGACTAAAGAAAATGAAAGAAGAAAAAAATTACAAGAAAATGCCTGTGTGCCTCATTTGTTCAATGTTATAATATCAAAAATAGGTTACATTGGTCAATTTTTTGTCGCTGGAACCTAAAGTGTCAGCATGACATTGTTCGCGTTGCTAATTTTCTTGCACATTACTGTAAAGTTTTGTGTCAATTAATTGAGCTACTTTTATTGTTACAAATATTGAAATTCCAACTTTTGTGACTAATTTTACTAAAGGGCCTTAGATTGTAATTTTCCATTTTGTTTGAACATACAACAAAATTCCCACGTTTTTATGATTTTTATAACTAAGATTTATTGCTTCAAACATTCACATCTCCTCTCACCTTTCATAAATGTAACCCATACGGATGTATTGGGTTATGATACAGGGGCACTAAACCAGAAATAACTAATGATCTAATATAACAACTTGGATCTTTCACATAGAGGTTCATTTGACACCACAGTCTTCAGTGTGATACCATTTGTCTGTGCTATTGGGGACCCTGCTCCTTCCACTATCTAAGTTTCAGACTGTGGCTTTTTGCTTGTCTCCATTCCCCTCCTCACATCATGACTCTGCCTGTGTCACATGCAGCCATGTAATGTAATTACATGAGTGGACAGTTTGCTGTTTACCACAATATCAGCTCACTCATTTCCTGCTGCTCTAAACATTCTGATAATCTGATAATAATGTACACACAGGCAAGCAGGAGATGGAGATTCAGCTCCTTAAAACCAAGTTAGATGTATACACTTTGTTTTGTATAAAGTTGCATTGGACATTACAATTTTCCAGCATCTGTGTGACAGGAGCCTTCTACTCTATGCCTTTTCTGCTATCAGGATATTATTATTTTTTTGATGATTTCCTACTCCTGACCACCTGAGGCCACTATTACCCATGAGCACTGTCTTTAGCCAAGATGGCTGACACTGCATCACTGGAGGCCATCTTGGTTCCTGTGTCCTGACACTGTATCACTGGAGGCCATCTTGGTTCCTGTGTCCTGACATTGTATCACTGGAGGCCATCTTGGTTCCTGTGTCCTGACACTGTATCACTGGAGGCCATCTTGGTTCCCGTGTCCTGACATTGTATCACTGGCGGCCATCTTGGTTCCTGTGTCCTGACACTGTATCACTGGCGGCCATCTTGGTTTCTGTGTCCTGACATTGTATCACTGGAGGCCATCTTGGTTCCCGTGTCCTGACATTGTATCACTGGCGGCCATCTTGGTTCCTGTGTCCTGACACTGTATCACTGGAGGCCATCTTGGTTCCCGTGTCCTGACATTGTATGACTGGAGGCCATCTTGGTTCCTGTTTCCTGACACTGTATCTCTGAAGGCCATCTTGGTTCCTGTGTCCTGACATTGTATCACTGGAGGCCATCTTGGTTCCTGTTTCCAGTTTACGCATCATGTGGCAAATAGGAATTGTATTCCAACAATTATAATAACAAATATCAAAACAGACACAGACAGGGCATAAGATACAGATTTTCGCCCAAGTAACACAACCTTATGACTAACCTGGTCCAGCAAATATACCGTACTTTGAAATCACAGACATAATTGCAGAATTGATGATTACTACTGTCTGCATTTACAGCTCCTCTGGCTACTTTCCCGCTATTCTGGTTTTTGGGGTGGCCGGAATAACACCAGGGTTTCATCAACCAATTGTCAACAGCATTTGTGTGCACAGTCTCCTCACATCCCCACTGATAGCTCAAAGGTCTTTTGCATTATTATGCTTCTTATCATTAAGACTGTGACAGGAGTATGCCCCCTTGTTGAGATAGACAACCCTTGACTCATTGACTTTGAATCCTACCTTGTAGCAATATCTATGTATTTGCTCATACTAACCGATATGTAACTTCCGAAGCAACGTTAACAGCGCTAAATCAGAAAAGGAGTTCTGCTGCAGAGTATGCAACATGATCCAGAAGATAGGGCATCAGCACGGAATATAATATAACTGCAAGATTAACTTTTTTCAAAAATTGACTTTCTGACTGACTTAAGGACAATGTCGCACAAACAGAGATGCTTAGTGATTTTGAGTCTTTATTCATCATTATATCGATATAGACAACCACTTGCCTGAGAAAAGACAGAAAATTAGGGTTCAACCCGGACCCGTACTGGTTTCTCATACAGTGACAGTAATAGCTCACCTGTATCACCTTTGGTCAGTGAAACAATGTTTAGATGCATATTAGTATTTAGACCATTTTGGATCAGCTTTAATTATAAGCAACGTTACAGCAAAATAATACTGGCTTAAAAAAACCAACAAATACCTAGCCTCCATCTGGGGCACTGTCTCACTTCTTGGCCCCTGCCTAACATGTAGGCAGCTAGTCAGTCCACTTGTCACTTTTCTCTTTAATGGCTGAACATAGTGCTTGTATTTTTTAAGTCCTTTCCATAACTGGTCACTGTGGTCCTATGTCTGAGATGCAGATGGGTTTTCACAGCTGAACACTTTGCAAACCCCACCTAGGGGTAAATGTATCAATATCTTCAACACCGGCGTGTTCAGCCTCTTCCGCGATTAAATTTCAAGCGGCGCTGCATTGTAAAGGGTTAACTTCCCTTTACAATGCAGCTCCGATTGAAATTTAATCGCGGAAGAGGCTGAACACGCGGGTGTTGAAGAACCCGCATATTGATACATTTACCCCCTAGTCTGCAATCACCACACTATCCAGTTCTATTCCTTCAAAAGATATTGAAGGAAAAAAACTATCCCGAACCCAAATCAGAACCTGTGCAGCTAGATAACACGGGCAAACACGAGGAACTAATAATGGCGACTGTGGAAAAGACTATTCTTCTATTGTGATAGAATGACTTCCTTCTACTTTTGTAAGACAGTAGACTTGTTAGAGTAACCTGGCCTCTCCAGCCATGATTCAGTGAGATGCAAACAACCTCAGCAACTACATTGCAACAATAATACAATCATTTTTTTTCATATTTCCTAATGTCAGGAAAGGAGGAAAAGATTCACACTGTTCTATTCCAAACAAGTTCCACGTCAATTCTCTCTGCGATGGTGGATTCTGTGACCATAAAAGCTTTATGAAGATCATTTTTTGCTTATAACCATTTGGTAAAACCCCAACAGAAATTGACCTGCTCATCATGAAATCCTAACTTTTCTATTAATCTCCACATTTCCCGATCATTTTGGGAATGTCTTGGTTACATGCTCATAATTCAAATGTTGATTGGAAAACTAAAACAGAATCTTTCCCATAGGAGAACCAGCCCCTTACTGACTGAATCCATATAACTTGGGTGAGAAGAGAAGAATATTGAAGATTCTCTAAAAGTATTAGAATAGTTACCAAGAATACAGATAAACTTTGTCCGGACTGCCCATATTATTGCCTGACAAAACTGCATGATCAAAGCTGCCACACGTTTTGGACTCCCTAACAAAACCATAACAAAAAGATTAATTAGTACCAAGAGTAAAACGAAGCAATATAATGAATTTACTATCTATTTCTCCAGCTGGAGCACCCATATTTTGTGTCATAAAGAAGAGCGGCTCATTATAGCCTTGTATTGATTACACAGAACTGAGCAAAGTAACACTTAAAAATTGTTTCTTTAGTAAATATCTTCACCAAAGCTTAGTGAAAGACTGCATTTCAAGCATGATTTATGAAATATACATTTTTAACAAGTACAGGGTGAGCCATAAGTGTAGAAACACCCTTTTTAAAACGTAAATGAGCAAGGAAATATTAATCCAGTGTCTACACATATGATCTGGGTGTGAGCATTGGGTCCTTGTGTAATAGAAAAAAGGCACTGGATATGCCATCCACTCCATGACTTTTCAGCATTTATTTAACAGACATCTTCGGGGGCTAGACCAGTTTGTATTTATTTAACTAGATTATATATTAAAATGAAAATTCCACTTAAGAACATCAGCAACTGTGTTAGATTGACACATCATTCTTAGATCAAGCTGGAAATGTATGAACTTCACCAATAACAGATTACATTGTAGATTGGCCAGCCCCCAAAATATTAAGGAGATGCAAAGATTTGTGGATTTTATGAAAACATTATCTGGAGTTATTCAGTTCAGCCATTTTGTTCCTTGCTTCTGTATTCCTTGTCAGATGTCAGCACTCCTAAACCGGAATTGTAACAATGTGACTTCTAACGTACCCCCATTCCCATCCTCACATCATTATACTGCTCCTGTCACGTGCAGCCCTTCCCTCACTTCCACAATTACACCAGTGTACTCGTCTTCTGAAATACTTGGTGCTGCTGTGAATGTGCTGATGTTCTGAGTATTGTATCAGACTTTACTTTAGATCTCTCAAGATATTTTTCTACTATATTCTGTACAGTTTTAATGTCAAGTTTTAAGCAAATTCAGCTAATATTTTACATACTTGCCTACTCTCTCAGAATGTCCGGGAGACTCTGAAATTCCAGGTAGGTCTGCAGGATTCCCGGGGGAGCAGGCAATTCTCCAGCATCTTGCTTGCTTCCTATCGAAGTGGGCGGGATGGGAGCCTCAATGATGTGATTCACAGTGAATCGCGTCATTTTGCCCCCATCCCCACCTCCTGCATGTCAAAATGACAATTTGGACGCGGTTTGGCCAGGTCCTGCCCTCCATGATCTTTTCTGGGCTCAAAAATTGAAAGTTGGCAAATATGATTTTCTATGTATAAACCTTGAAATTCTAACAGCTACTGTGTTGTTCTCAAGAGGTAATAAACCAAATATGTTATAACAAGTTAGATATAAGATTTTTGTTTCATATAGATGTGCTTTTCACACAGTAATCTTCCTCAGTTTGTGATTTCCCACTTGCTCCCATTCTCTTTCTCACATCATGACACTGTCACATGCAGCCTTCGACTCACTTACACCATTAAACAACCGGTCACTGCCTCTCACAAGACCCATCAAAGCGCTCATATCCTGCTGCTCATCTCCTGCATTCTGATCATCTGATTGGCTATGATATAAAAATGGTGAGAACTTTCTGAATTTTGGGAACTTGAGCAGATGAAGGTAGAACACCTTACAAAGGTGGTTTTTCAACATCCACAGTGATAAGGAAATCACTCCAACATATAAACTAAATTTTTTCTTTAACTTTGTTTACATGCTCTGATACTGAGGATGGGTGCCAGTGTTTTAATGATTACTTCATTGTTAGTCTTTCCACATACATTATTATTATTTATTATAAAATGTTATTTATATAGCACCTACATATTTTGCATCACTTTTAGTTATTCCCATCGATCCCTGCCCCATTGGTGCTTACAGTCTGTATTACCTACCACAAACAAGTAGAATAGGGCCAATATCATAAGAAGCCAACCTAACAGTATGTCTTTGGAGTGCGAGAGGAAACCGGAGCACCTGGAGGTAACCCATCAAAATATGGGGAGAATTAACAAAACTGCACAAACATACATCTCTTTTCTTATCTCGAAATATTTCCCAACTCGAGCCCTGTGCTCTGTCCAAGATCTGCACCTCTCATCCACACTCTTTACCTGCACTCACTCCAGGTTACAGGACTTTTTTCTGGCTGCACCCACTCTGCGAAATTACCTCCCTCATTTATTAAGACTTTCCCCTTGTCTCAAAACCTTAAAGCTTTCCCTGAAAACTCACCTTTTTAGTCAAGCTTATTAAATCCCTGAGCCATGTTTGTAATCTCCCTAGGCTATTCTACCTGATTACCACCCCTCTGCACAGTTCAATCAAAACTTATATTTATTCTCTCTCTATATTAAAACAACCCTCTGAACTCCAAACTAGCATCTTATAGATCTTATAGCCCCATTCTCACTTTTTCCAATTGCAATCTGGCTGGACCAGTATGTGGCTATTAACCTATTGTATCAAACACTTATTTTCTTATATATTGTACATTTAGTAGCAAGACCCTCTTACCTCTTTGGTAATATCCAGGGGTCTATTTAGGTGTAAAATTGTAGATCTTGGGAAAAATCAGTTGTCATCAGATTTAGAGATTTTAGTTCCCCAAAATAAATATAGTTATTTTTTTATTTTTCTTATTATTTTTTTTATTTATTTATTTTTATTTATTTTTTGTAAGTTTTATCATTGATTTATTACACAAACCTAGAACTGGAAGTCCAAGGGGGTAAATATTTACTAAATTGTGAGTTTGAAAAAGTGGATTCTAGCTTTCATTTTGTAGAATGCATTAAATAAACAACTACTAGAATCTGATTGGTTGTTATAGGCAAAATCTCCACATTTTCAAACCTGCAGTTTAGTAAATATATCCTCAAGTCCGGCTCACACATGCGCTGGTCTGGCGATTGCTGAGATAGAAAACCTTAAAAATCACAGGCAGAGTCTTGAATTATTATTGTACTTGTCGATGATCACTTGCCGCGGTGTGATTGATGTCTAGCCCTAGTAAATGTTTAGAATAAAAAATATATTTTTTTTATCTCTAATTGTCTCTGTTACTGTTTTGAATAATGTGTACCCCAAGCAAAACCCCCAATATAATCTAAACCACAATGTTTGAAAAAATAACCACCTAAATTTAGATCCTCACCCCAAATCCAAGCTGAAAGCCTGTCTGAAAACAACTTTATTTAAATATGGGATTTATTTTTAAATGACAAGCAGCTTGGGTGAGTGGAGAGGAAGCTTCATGCATGCGTGTTATTGGTAAGCGAAATGCCTACTCATTCCTCCTTTTGAGCACTAGAAATGCATTAGAAAGCCTGACCCCACCAGTACTGTTAATCTAGGTGATCAGAAGTTTGATTGGTAGGAAAATAAACTTTATGAGATGAAAATCTGTAGGGCAAACAAACGAAAGTGAAAAGCAGGTCACAGATAAGAACTCAGTTACTAGGACAAATTACTTACTGACCCAACCAACACCGTAACAGCAGATTTTCCCACAGCTTTACAACAATTGAAACATTTCCCAAAGCATTAAAGCAAATTACATTCTCTTTTCTCCTGATCTCTGTAACTATTGTTTTACTTTCTTTTAGGGTTATCCGACAAAGAAAACATGAACAGTGCCCTGTGCTCGGGATCCAAAAATTGTAACAAGGTAAAAATCTATATATTAATAACCTGTATGACCTATTTGTGGATGCACAAATGTGATTCTTTATAATAATATCTACAATTAAATATTGTTTTAATTGCATATGTTGAGATGTGATATCTAGTGACAATAAATCCTAATTCCACCCAAAACTAAAAATGTTTTTTTGCGTGGGATTAGGTAAAATATTTTGAGTGTCTATGCTCCGGTGTGGGTCTCCCAGGTCCTCTAATGGTTTTTCTCAGGAGATCCTCCCTCCTGCTCAGGTGGACTTTTTTTTCTCAAAGTGATTCCAGGGTTTTGGAAGGCCCTCCAACTGAATGGGGTGGCCACATCGGAATTACACTGGTGAGGATTTTCGGGACCATTAGTGGTATCAGAGGATCCCCCACATTGGAGCAGTGCAGTTAAGTAAGATTTTGTGGTTGAAATTATTTTAGCTGACTCTGAATTAGCGAGTTAGCATTTATTTTGTTTGTGATATCATATTGTATACTGTACTGTGATGCTTATTTACACTCAATGTAGCTCCATGCTGTCTTCTTCCGGCGTTTGTAAGTGGGTATATCTAGTGGTGGATATGTCTAGTGGTGGGTATGTGTTGTCGCCATGCTGTAAAGGTGTTCAGTGGTGTTTGCAAAGAGCCCCTGTGTAGCACCATAGTTTTAGCCTCTTAACCAATAGGTTCCCACCACTGCCTCCTAAAACACAAAGGCATGCTCTATCCTAAAACATATTTACTTCCACTACTGTACTTATGGTCAATCTTAAGCACTCTGGAGCTCATGCTGAGTTGGATACATTTAATTTGGAAACCCCCCTTGTGACTCCCCCCACTGCTTATGTTTTCTATAGGTTCTGTTTTATTGTATGTTTTCACCACGTTTGCACATGTTTTCTCCAGATGCTCCGGTTTCCTCCCAAACCCCCATAACAGTAGGTTAATTTGCTGCTGACAAAATTAACCCTAGTCTGTGTGTGTGTGTTAGGGAATGTAGACTGTAATGTAAGCTCCAATGGGGCAAGGGGTGATGTGAATGGCAAATATTCTTGTACAGCTCTGCGGAATTGGTGGCGCTATATAAATAAATGGTGATGCCGCTGATGATGATGATGATTGTCTATGGCACATATTAATGATGATCCAAGCACCCTCATATAACCTATCTACCGAGAGATGCAGTGTCTTAATGAGGTACTGGAAAGTCTACCATTAATATTACATGGGGACCTCACATATGATCATTGTTCATTGTTAATATCTAAAGATTTACCCAAATGAGATCCCAAGGACCCGTGGCAGTCACATAAAAAAATAAAACAGAAGCACAAACCACATAACCATTCCATGGGTATGTTATACATGTGTCCAAAGTCTATGGCGAAGACTTAAAGTTGGCGCAAGTGCATTTACGTGTCAGGTACAATTTGCCACATTGCACATGCATACTTCATGCGCCAGTATTTGTGGCCCCTAGCTCTTCAAGAGACAGGTCAGGGGAGTGCAAGTGCAGTACAGGCTGCAGACTTAAGTTAAACACGCTCCTTTGATACGCATCTTATTTTTGATTACACATGTTTTCGAAATATGTTACTGACCGAGAGTAAATTCTGCACATACACAAGTCGAGTTGATGATGATGATGATTGCTGCATATTTGCTTTGGATGCATCAATACGCTAGATTTAAGGTTGCACATATCTTAAGAAGTGTGTAAGTCAAAATGCACAAGTGGAAATGTAAATGTTCATCTCTTAATCACCCCCATGTGTTCCGTTAACTCTAGCTTGTATATGTGGAAAGCAAGAGGGTTCTTGTTAGAGAATACTTATTAGATTCAGTCCTCTATAATTCTGTTTTTTATTATAAAAATATAGCTAAACCTACTTTTTACATTGAAGGGACACAATATACACCTCAAAATAAATATTCAGCAGCTAATAAAAACAGTACGTAAAATCTAGTAGCAGACTACAAGTCGGGTTAGTGGTTGTTGATATCTGTAACTAATGTGCTCCACAAAAAGCATCTAATTTGATTTCGAGTACTTTCCCAGTGGTTATTTTTAAACAGAGGATGGTAGAGCTATCGAAAGCATTTGAGCGCTCGTAAAAATGTAACCAGCAAAGAAAGAAAAAAATACAAATCTTTAGAGACCCCTCTCCTGTCTGAAGTATAGACTGTGGGAGGATATGTTAGGCTTGCTGTGACTTTTATAGAATTTGAGTATTTGGCCATAAAGAAGTAGTATAAGGATTTTTGTCTGCAGTGGAGGGTTGCTGGTTCTGAAATCAGCTTTAAAAATACAGCAGTTGCAGGGGCATACGTCAGTTTTCTAGAGGGGTCTTTCCAAGTGCTTGTTTTCAGATCAAAGCAAAATAAACCCAAAACTATTGCCACAACAATAATAATCAAATTATAAAGGCCACCGTCCCCTCCTCCCCTCTTACCTACCCCGGGGACCACAGGTCGCTAGTTCCGCCTCTGCCTGGGTTGTATACCATAATCTCTTGTGTAGATTGTGTAAAGGTAACTGCTAATGACTTCAGTGGTCGTACAAACTGGAATATCTTGTGTATTATCAGTGATCTTATTCAGTTATCGCTATATCCATATTAATACTGTATTTATTATTTTAGATACAATATGCATGAAAAGGGTGTTTGGCCCCAGACATATATTTATATGAAGGAAACCAACATGTAAGGGAACTCCCAAAAAATTATTGTTGTTAACTTTGTGTCTACTTTCTGATGGATAGGTAAGCATATACAAGAAAAACCACACAAAGTCCAGCACTGAGCTCCAATTTATTAGGATAATGAGTGATAGCAGCTGTAGAAAGGAACGTTGCCAAGTTCTACTAAAGACGTGTATAGAAAGTGAAAAGAAACAGCGCTGGGCACTCAAAACAAACCCTTTTTATAAAATAGAGCAGAAGCAGCACACAAATGCTATATGATTGATATTTGTGTATTACTGCATAGATGCCTACTCTCCTGGAATGTCCAGGAGACTCCCGAATTTTGGGGAGTTCTCCCTGACCCCTGGGAGAGTAGGGCAGCCTCCTGCATACTGCCCCCTTCGTTGGTGAACTAGGCGATAGGCCCAAATTGATAACATTTGGCAGGGGGCGGGGCCTAACAACATGATTCACGTGGCCACGCCCCATCACGGAGCCACCTCCTGGAGATCCTGCTGCCAAAGTTGCAAGTATGGTATTACTTATGCACTACTTACAAACATATTTTATACAAAAGGTATCTTTTGAGCGCCCAGCGCTGTTTCTTTTTAGTTTTTGGATAAATAAGCATATATGAAATTGTCGTCTAAGGATCTGAAATAAGTCAATAAACATTACTAAAAAACATTCCTAAAATTATACTAATATTTTAGTACTGGTATGGTTTATTTTATCTAGTAGCCCCTTATTAGGACACACCTAAATGATGGAAAGAAAAAAAAAGCAAATAATTGCTGCTGCTCAGTGATAATATAATACATACAGTCATGGTCTCCTATACTATAGTCACTGTGAGGAGCACTGCTAAACAATCTAATAAGTACTGGAATGCCAGAGGCTGGTGTGGTGAAGGCTGGGGTATTAAAAGTTAATTGAGTAGATTTTAGGCATATTTTAGGCAAAATGTGAAACATTATCTTTTCCAGAAAACCCTAAGTCCCAGATAATAGGACCTATACGTGTATATATATATATATATATATATATATATATATATATATATATATATATATTTACAGTAGTGTTACCATGCTTAGGTCTTTGCCTTCTAGGATGTCATGTCTAGGACTTAGTTCCTGCTGTCCAGACCTTACCTTAGTTCTTTGTTGGGCCCTATAGGGAGACGTTGTATATGGTTCCATTCTCCTCTCCCATGACATTTCTCTCTGGGGCCTTTTAATTGTTACCTTCAGAGATTTATTATAAGAAGGGTGTGAGAGGAAGATAGAAAGAGCACAGAGCTGTGTTACCCAGTCCTTGGCTCTATCAGTAAGATTGTGATGCACTGTTCTGAATGTACAAAGTATACAGCATTGAAGTGTGAAAGCTGGCTGGATACTATGGGCCTGATTCATTAACGAAAGTTAGGGAAAAAAGGAGTAAATTTGCTCCTGGATAAACCATGTTACTATGCAAGGGGTGCAAATTAGTTTATTATTTTGCACATAAGTTAAATAATGGCTGTTTTTTCATGTAGCACACAAATACTTGAATTATTTTTACTCTGAAATGTAAAGTTGATCTAGGACATGCCCTATCCCAACTATAAATCTGCCATTACATTTTAAATTTTTCACCCCCTCCAATACATCATGGTTTTGACAAAATGCAAAGTTACTCCTTTTTTTGCTATACTTTCCTTAATGAATCAGGCCCTGTGTCTTACTTTATAAATGGAGTCTTCTGGCTCCTGTCATACCTCATCATTGACCTGTTAGAAGGTAGACAAACTCTGTGTACCCACAAACATATCCCTTTGTGTGATTTAAGTGGGGGAGGGCTGGCATGCTTTAGCCTGGGGGGGGGCAAGACTATTAGGAACATTTTAAAGGGAAAAAAATGCAGATGGCCCAGTGACCCAGACCAAGGCGGCCCTCTGTGGGACTGGCCCGGAGGGCTGATGCCCCCTGCCCCAGGACTGAAGGGAATGTGCCCACTGATACTGTTTTTCAAGCTTCTGACCACACCCTGTGTTTGTTTCTATCTAACAGCTGACCTACATTCCAAATTCAGCAGCTCTATAAAAAAAAGAGAGAGAGAATGGATCTTTTAGCCTTCTTCATACTCAATATGTACACACAGATTGAGGGGCTTATTTAATAAATTGATGTAATGTAACCCATAGTGATCAGATATCAGCTTTTAGCAGTGTGATATTTTTAGGTTAATGAAAGGTAATATCTGTTACAGATTACTGCACATGTGTTCTATTTGCATTGTTTTCATGTATGACCTTTATTACATATATTTCACTGTAAATAGTATGACTTGAAAGTTGATTAAATGAGTATACTTTTAATGACATCATTTTACAGCTTCGATAAAGACTACCATACCTGACTGGTAATCACAAGTTCATAAACGCTACTGTTTTTAATGTATAATATTAAATTATCTTGTTACTTAGTGCTTTGTCCCGGCACTAAAAACTTAAGCTGTTTCCCCTGTAGTTTTACAACTGAGTGATTTGACTTATGTTAACCATAAAATGTATTGACATATTATGCTATATTCATATCCCATAAGCACTACTTATAATTTATAAACGTAAACATTTCAGTTTTCTTTTTACGTTTAATGTATAATTTATATATTTTTTTTATAATTTAATTTAGTTTTGTTTTTAATGTTTACATTATTACTTGCTTTCTTTTTGCATAGACTTGTTCCTTTTTTACATTAGCTGGTACTTTTTGTTTTCTTTCTCTTGATTACTAATATTATTCTTTTGTTTTCATGTTTGTTTTTTGTTTATTTTGGATTACGTGTTTTTTTTCAGAACCCCCTCATTGAAAATCAAATCACGCTCCGTCAAGCAAAAACCATTACAGAGGTAATGGGATGCCGGGAGGTGGCTAAGGTGCATACTTTCAAAATGCAAGGCTTCCTTTTTTTAGGACTGAAGTCAAGTTTTTTCTTTATAACATGAAACAATGTAACATTAACCGTATTCTATAGAACCCTTGCTTTAACATCCAATCACTGGTGATGGTGGAAAGCCTAGAACAAGTTTGAAAATGGCGGTAGGAGTGTGTAATTGGTTGTAAGCTATGGTTACCAATCACATGCCACCTTCACCAGCTAACAACCAATCACTCTGGTCCAGATGCCCCTCCCCCCTTTTCAAACTTTTCTTGGGTCTATTGTGGATTGTTTGTCAATACAAGCGGACTGTACCACCCCTTTAAATTGATTGTCTGTATAATCCAAGAGATGCCACACAATTGTAATTCAATGCAGATGCTTATAATTTGGTGCAGAGAAATAGATTTTTTGTCTTTGAATAAATCATTAATTACAAATATTTCTGAATACTCTCAACTACATTTGTCTCCAGCAGGGGATACAGCGCACATTTGTTATGCTTCATGTAACATGCTATTTTATGTCTGAATCATTAAAGGTCCCTTCTGAGCGTATCCTCAGGGCTGAGAAGACTTTACGTAATGCAATCCTTTCCCGAGCACCTCACATGATAAGAGATCGGAAATACCATCTAAAAACGTACAGGTAAGTGAATTCCCACATAAAATCATCTAAATGTGTGTAGCTTAAATTACCTCCAAAACCTAAAACACATAAATTGATTCACCACAAAAGTGTATCTCTAAACGTTCTCTAGTATAGGTGTAAATAATATCTATCACTGTCTAATGTGGAGAGAGAACACACAGCTGTAAGCTAGGATTCAGCGCTTGGACATCAGCAGCCTATCAGAGCTCACAGATATTTGGGATGGCGGAGGGGATTGTGAACTACATTTTCCAGTGGACATCTGTAAACTAATTAGACAACCTGAATTCCAAACACAAATTTTGAGACATTGCAGGTAGAGAACAGAAGGGCCAATGAAATTGGGGCTAATTGCAATACTGCAATTTGGAACATGATTATTCTAGCGGAATAGGAATTTAGAAAGTGGACAGTTATTTTAAAGAGGATTTTATAAAAATAACTTACATTTCCTGTATCTTGTGGTAGACTTAATATTACAGAGAAGACAAGAGTAACATCATAATCAATATATTTTGGTCAATTAATGCATTGTTCAACTTGAGATTAATTAAAAGTACCTTCTGTTGCATGTGTTTGTTCAGAAAGTGAGGGTGTGAGGTGGTGTCTAAGCTGCCACAAAATGAGACATTATAATTGGGCAAAAATATGTTTTTAGTTATTTTGCCAAAATAATACCATGTGGCCCAAAATTAAATTTCATGGCCTTAGCGTTTGGCCTGCCTTGAGGCAAGGTGAGAACCTTTCCTTAACGGACACTAGAGACAACATGAATGACTTTGACGTTCTACAGCCAGATTCTTGCCATTACTGAAGTCCTTGGCCTTATCGCCTGTGAGGACCGCACGTCTTAGTGGTTTCTTGGAAATCACCTAGGCAGTGGTTTTCAACCAAAACACAGTTCATTCCAATATGGACATGCGGATATACAGTCATTGGACAGATGCAATTCTTCAGAATGTTCAGCATTCACAAGTGACAGAAGCACAGTTGCTAGTCACCTATCCACGAACATCCTCATTACAGTCAAAACATAGGTTATATCCCCTTCAATATTTCCATGATGGTGGAGCTAATGGTGGGCAGGCTAGAGGTAGTAGCCAGGTTGTGATAGGTGGGCCAGTCATACTGTATAACCCTGAGGTTCCTCCCTTGGAAATGGGAACTGTTGGCTCCCTATTCTAGGGATACTAGCATAACAATGACTTGGTTGACTAAACAGGAGAGATGTGATAGCATTATACATTTATAAACAAATTATTTAACCCAGACATCTGGTCCTCTTATCCCTGATTTACATTGCACAGGGCGTCATTTAAGAATACCCTGTCTGGCTTATGTAACCTTGTTCCTATTAGCATAAATACGCACAGCATACAATAACATGTGTTAAACAAATGCACAAGAACAATTTATGCAAATAAACTCTAAAGCTAGGTACACGCTACAGAAAATATCTCCCAATGCGTTATCTTTAACGATTTTACCAATCAACTGAATGTCCCGATCAACATGCCAATCCATGTCTACATACTTACACGATTTGACACTATTTGCCTTCAGATCTGTGCTCTTCATCTGTCATAACCATTTGCTGAAAAGATCGTGACACTGTAATATCTATTGAGATCTGCCTACACTGCTGGTCATGAGTACAAACACACTGCAGAATTTGCCCAACATCGTTCCATTATTTATAGAGATTTTTAGTCCAGTTATAAAATCAAATGACCGATACGATGTGCTTTGGTATAATAAAACATGATTATGGGAGCGTACACACTAATACAACCTAACAGTCGTTATTGTGTGATTGGCATGATAATCGGGTTCCTAGCTTGAGGCTGTGAGATGGTGAAAGTTTGTAGTATGCAGATAGAGTGATAGTTCACAAGTGTGCATCTGCTTTATTCACACGTGTCCATAAATTCCACTTCTTGGTTTCCCACCGTTATATTGAACAACTTCAGCCTGTCTAATTGAACTGCCCCCTTTCTGGTGTTTCCCTTTGCATTTCCTTACTTAAAGAAGTACATTTTATTAAAAACTACAAGAATATATTCCCATGTCTGCTGACTGTTTTTTACTTTAACACTTTCTTACGTAAGGATTTAATAAACCCTTTCCCTTAGAGGCCAGTCTGCAGTGTTTAGGAGGTTAGATAGCATACGTGTGCATTATTTTATAGACAGTTCAAAAAGCAAATGTTAGCTGCACAAATGTACATAAATGTAAATGTACATAGATATAACTGCAAATGTACAATAAGTGCCAGGATCTTAGACACATAAAGAAAGGTAGCTTTGCCCCAAATATTACGCAATACGTTTGAACAGCCTGTTGCTGTTTCCAACATTGAGTGACATTTGATGTAAGTCATTATAGGGATAAGTTCTACTTCACTGGGCCTAGGAAACAGTTGCTGTAAAAGTAATAATTTGTACATGGGCTTCTCTGGAGAAGCTCTTACATAAAATATTGAAATCTTCTTTCCCCCTGACAGTTCTTATTTGTCTGTATGGATGCTTAAACAACATATCTTGGCAGCATACCTCTTTTGCTCAATGTTAAATGATCAGAAATGTGCCTTGGCTTTAAATCCATGTAATGCTCAATTGCAAGTGTATACATGCAGATGCTGTTAATAATAGAAAATTGAAACCTTGCAGTCGTTACATATGTGAAGACAATTTGCCTTGCTGATTTTCTGGCATTTAAAGTGCAGACAGCATTTCCAATAAAAAGTTGTATTTTTCTGCCCGCTGATGAGGAGTTAAAGATTGCTCTTTGTAACAGACCTCCTGGCCATGTCTAAATATCCGTAAGAAACATTCCACATATTTAACATTAATGAAATATGAAGATTTACAAATCCCGTCTCTGCCTTCTGCCAGCATTTGCCATCTTTACACAGTTGTTAGTTGTATTTCGTCAGAGGCTTGAAATACCTTTTGGTGAAATACAAACATATTAATAAATTGTACAATGTTCAAACAATTATCATTTGCTGTGTAGTTGCTGTCATTGACAGTCAAGTTGTCAGTGACAGTCTGGGTATCCTGTAAGTTGGTTGGAACCCATTAGATTGAATGCACCTTCCAAACCAGCACAACCTTCACTCATTCTTACTTTATTTCTTAGATAAACAGTTGCCAGATAGATAATATATAACTAGTTTCTAAACTCATCTAAAATGTTTTTGTCCACTGAACACTTCACTCTCATTATAATTTCTCATTTTACTTTTATATATTTAAGCAGCAATCCCACTGATTTCCTCAAACAATAACACCGCCTTCTTACATGGTACTTCGTTAAAATTTTTATACTCTGTAATAGCGAAACAGAAACAATTACAGTTCATTAAAATGCAAACTAAAGAACTCATTAACAAAACTCTCATCAATGGCATCCTTGTGGTCCAGACCATCCATTGAGCATAAAGCCAAATATATGGTATATGACTGCAACAACAACCAGCAAATAAACTTAATTTTATATAAGATATGATATAGCTGGATATAACTTATATAAGAAGTCCACTTCATTTTTTTAAATTTCATTTCGGACTGGGTATCTGACCAGGGTAGGAAGAGCTCACTGGGAAAACAATGGATTGGGGGAGGAGCATGCAGGGGGACATACCTCCTGACTTTGCATGCTGCCAGAATAAAGTTGCGACTGGGACAGTTTCCAAAATCAGGACTGCTCCACCAGAATGAGGACAGGTGGCAGAGTGAGCTGCTCTCTCCTACCTGTTTTTGTAACATTCCCTTCTTGCAGCTTCTGCTGCTTGTGTCATAAGCTCTGTTGCTGCTTGTCTGGATCCTGGAATGTTGGACCCCTGTTTGAAAAAGAGATAGCTTCTATTCACCTAATGGACAGGTGGGTAAAGAGCCTCCTCCCCCTCGCTAACCTTGTCATTAAATTATTAGCCCCCACATTTTATACAGAGACCCCCATATTGCATTCTTAGCCACTACAATATATTAAGAGCCTAAATCAACCCCACATTACATAAATAGCACCCAAATTTATTTATAAAAGGGACACTATATTAAATTAATAGCCACACCTGAAGCTATCTTATATAAGCAGCATTCATATTACTTAATAGCCCCCACCAACTTCCACAGTACATTAATGTCCCTAAATACATTAATAGCCCCCCACATTACATAATTATTCTCCAACACCTCCCACATTGCATCAATAGCCCCAACAGTAATAGCCTCACAAAATAACCTTAATACCCCATCCTACATTACATTAATACACTCCCTCCAATATTTTTTTTTTTTAGTGACACAAAATATTTTCTGTAAAATGTTCACCGTCTTTTGAAAATTTATGTTTGGCTCAGTTCTGGCTTTTTTTATTGTAACCTTGCGTGAGGAATGTCCTGCACCAGAGGAAGGGAACCTTTTTTTAATCATAAGGCCACATTTCTGAAGGATCTCAAGGCTGCATGTTGTATTGCAAGTTGCATAATTGTGTACATTCAGCATTTACAGCATTTATGCACAAATATATATACATACATATATATACACACACACATATATATATATATATATATATATATATATATATATATATGTATCACTTTTAGGAATAAACACATAAAAACTTGTATTATGTTTCTGTTCCTGTTTGCTGTGTGCAAGGAATTTAATGTTAACTTCTAACTTTGATGTCTTCAGCCTCAGTTCATTTTCCTAGTGCTGGTTCTGTTATCTGTTATTTGTCTTGATATTACCATGTGCAAAAATGTAACCTTGGATCAATAAGTTGTCCCAAAGCAAGAGAGTTATCACTGAGCATGTTGGCGTAATTGAGGATATTGCATTGCATTCTTCCATATTTCTACAGGATTTATTTTGTTATTAAAAAGTGACTTTATAATGTTGTCTTCTGAAAGTTTCAGCAGCTCCATCTGTAAGTTCTCAAGTGCATGTGAGATGTCCACTAGATGTGCCTTAGCTTGAAATCATACAAAACAGAAGTGGAGGTTGCTCAATCAATTTATAGGCTATAGCAGGTGCTTGAAAGGGTGGAGTTATCCTGAAAGGAACAAACACAGAGAAAAATCCCCCAGCACACTGCTATAGCCAGCAAAGGAGCTGCCATTTCTGCTTGTACATAAAAATGCAAAAGTCTCAGTTGCACACATTTAGCTTGAAATCATGCCTTAAAAATATTTAAATCTTTCATTTTACTTTTCAATGAGTGACTAAAAAACACCTACATATTTGTTTATATCCCGATTTTGCATTTCATGTATATTTTGTTTTTTTAAAACTTTAGCCAACTTTGGAAAATGTGTGGGAGAAAAAGCTGACTTGTTTTCTCCGGAACAACTGAATTTTCTCCCACATTTCATGTAAGGACTTTGTTGTGCCTTCCATAGAAATATTTGGTTAATTTAATTTGCTACTATGTGTGCTATTTTATAAGTAGCCTCAGTGGCTTAATTTGTTTTTCCCAAACGTTTCTAAATAAGCGTTGTTGCTGCATTCTATTCTATTTTAGTCTGGATAGACGGCTTTACGGTCTTCTCCTTCTATGGGTGCATTTTTGTGATGCCTATGAGCCTCATAATGCTGTATCTCCTCACAGTGGCAATTAAAGAATCACAAAGCAAAGAAACCATTTTATCATCCACAGACATGGCATAATGTACCATCTCCCGTTCTTCAGTGAAACACCCTGCTTTCAGCGTTCATTCTTTTTTCGTTCTTCAAGGCTGAAGTTGTCCAGGGTATTTCTAATACAAAAGTACAGGAATAAAAGACGATTCAAACAAAAATCACTTTATATTAGTAACTTAAAGTTACTGACTCTTTTAATTATGTCCACAACCTTTCTTGATTGGCACTAGTGAGGAGTTACTTGTTTTTTATTTACTATAGTTGGTTGATGTTTTCATGGCTGTCTTGTTTGTGCAAAGAGTGGGCTTTTACTTTTTATCCACTAATATTCTCATTTTAGAAACATTAATATTCATTTTGTTTTTAAACATTTTGAAACAAAGTTTTTCTTTATAATTGTGGGCCAGCCGGTCTTACCTCGGACCAGCCGTAACTCCTGCACTGCCTCTCTCCTCCTCTGCTATTTCTGTCGGTTCCTCAGCTGCTCACAAAGGAAGTTCCTCCTCTCTGAGCAGCTGCTCTCTCTGATTGGTGCTCCAGAATGCATGGCATTCTGAGGTGTCAGTTTCTTAAAGGGCCGGCAACATTGAGTTGTTTATTATTGCTCCCTCCGGCCGATCCCTAACACGGAGCCCTACCTCCTTGGAGTGCTAACACAAGGACGCAGTTTTCTGCACACAGATGAAAGTGCTGTATTCAAGCCACACTCAAAGCCACAAAAGGCTGCATGCTCTCTGAAGGCAGCAACCCCCCCTCCCCCCCTCTGTCAATCACCCACCTTGAGGACATCCAGATATGCATTACTATACACTTTTTTCATGAATACGTTAATTGCATAAGTAATTATGTAATTAATTAAATGTAAATGACTGCTCGTATCTAATCCCAAAACTCCTTTCCTGCTCTGAGATAGAAATGTAATTACCTAGGACACAATTTCCCTCCAAGATAAAACCAAATTGTTGCTAAAAGGTTTAAAAAGTATTGTTTGTTCTATACATGACGTTCTCTTCCAAATAAAACCTTGTTCACGGCCATATCCAGGTCAGTGTAGGATGGGGCATAAGGTGTATCCATCTCTTCAATTTGTAAATGCAAACAAGAAATAGCTGTTTCATAAAATAAATTGTATACTGGACTGTCACCTTACATTGCGTCTGGGTGTAACACACCACTGTAGTGCAGTCCTTTAACATGTACTCCAAACATATATGTTGTAGAGGGCACATAAACACCTATATTTACTTACATTTTAAGTACAGAAAGTTTTCTTTGTATCTATCAGCAAACTTTTATTAGAGTTTGTCTGTATCAATGTGACATAAGACCCTAAAGGTGCGTTTATAACTGAGTCTATAACCCAAATTATTGGTTGCCCCGAGCATTAATGGGGTATTTCTAGATATTTGGCTTGGGATAAAATATGGAACTCTTAGACGATCAAGCAATAAAAATGGAATTTTGTGTTTACTAATGAGACATTATACATTTGGATTTAAGCCACTATGTATTATCTCAGTTTCCCCATTTCCTTCCTCTGCTATTACAGACCCTATCTAGAGCTGACCAAGAGTTCTTCATCCTTTTTTCCAATCTGATTACCTGAAATGTTTCACATAATGCCTTCTGGAGTTAATTTGAAGATTAACATATTAAAATACATAAATACATTTCTAATATTTGAATCTGCATTTGGTAGCAAATGGCTGTCCTTCATTCAGTAATGATTTTTATGTAGAATATTTTTCACCACACATTTTATTGCCATTATTTTCTTACTCCTTTGATGATTTTTACCAGGGGAAAACATTATTACTGTCTCTTTTCTTAACTATTTGTATTTTCAATAACTATTTATCTATTTCCATTCCTCAACCATCTCTTTGTATCGTGATATCATCTATTGCCATCCGAGAACTTTTTGGTGAATTACTTGATATTCTCCTGCCTCACAGAATTTCCTCTCCTAGGGCCTGATTCATTAAGGATCTTAACTTAAGAAACTTCTTATTTCAGTCTCCTGGACAAAACCATGTTACAATGCAAGGGGTGCAAATTAGTATTCTGTTTTGCACATAAGTTAAATTCTGACTGTTTTTTTCATGTAGCACACAAATACTTGATAGCTTATTTGTACACTTAAATTTAAAGTTGATATTTGTGTGCTACATGAAAAAGCAGTCAGTATTTAACTTATGTGCAAAACAGAATACTAATTTGCAACCCTTGCATTGTAACATGGTTTTGTCCAGGAGACTGAAATAAGAAGTTTCTTAAGTTAAGATCCTTAATGAATCAGGCCCCTATTCTGCTTCTTTTTATGACAAATTTAATTTCTTATTCTTGTGAGTCCAGGTTTATTGATATTATTATTATTATCGTTTATTTGTTAGGCGCCACAAGGTATCCGCAGCGCCGTACATGGTACAAACAGTAGACTATACAGGGTAGAACAATACAGAACAATAAACACAAAGTACCAGAACTTCAGAAACTCCATGCAGGCAAATACTGTAAAGACGGAGTGGAAGAACAGGTGTGGAGAGAGGAGGGGAGAGGGGCCCTGCTCATTCGAGCTTACATCCTAAGGGAGGGTAGACAAAATCAAGCACAAGAGGGAGCCAGTGGAGCAAAGGGGAGAGTAAAAAGGAGCCAGGGGAGATATGATGTTTGGCCCTGATTTCTCTCTCTCCATTTCTTCCTCTTCCTTACAAAGCATAATCGTAATCTAAGTTCTGTTAATTTAATAATTTACCATTTCCACAGAATCTATAGATGATAACCATCATTCCTCTTTATACTTTATGCTTATCTTCCTATCCAGAATGCCAATTTCCTTCCTAAATATATTCTTAAAGACAGTAGGCCATGCATCCCCCAGCTCTGCCATTGTGAGATGAGTATCACATCTCAATAGAATTGAAAGAAGAGCTTGGGTAGGAGAAGTCAAACAATAGCATCTATACTAAATGGTGAGCTCTGTTAGCAGATTTACTAACACCATCACTAAACTAAGGTCATGTCTTATAACATGAATTTTTATGTACATTTATACCTTAATGTTTACATTATACAATGACAAAACCAAAATAAAATAGGATTATTGCACCTTTTAGATATTGGTGTTTAATTCATTTCATATTCCTCAAATGGCTCTAATTGTACCCGTAGATCTTAATTTCCACTTTGCCATATTCATTACCCCCCTTATCTGATAAAAACGACCTACTCTGAGCAACTCATTGAATCTATTCCGTTTTTTTCTTTGGTAATATTTAATGCGCCACGCGATTTTCAAGGCTAATTAAATAACTTAAATGAACTGCGGCTAGAGTTCTAAAAACTGGGATTTCATAACTTTCATCTGTCAGAGAATCATCCGCTATGTCTCCTGTCCTCCGTTTCTGAGATCTCTCTACAACATTCCGTGAATCCTTAATTCTAGCGTGTTATATGTAGATTATGATTAATCTAGGTGGTTGTAGGCATGTCCAATACATGTAAACACACAGCTTATTACAAAAAGAACAAAGAAAAAGCATTTAAGTGTTATATTACTAGGCAAGAAACTGTATAAATGTTTTATGAATGTTAGAAGTCTTGATCCATGTCTGTATCTTGGACAGGCAATGCTGTGTAGGAACGGAACTGGTTGACTGGCTGATGCAACAGAGCTCATGTGTTCATTCCCGGACACAAGCAGTGGGCATGTGGCAAGTTCTGCTGGAGGAGGGAGTCCTGAATCACGGTAATGTCAAACCGTCATGCTGTAGATAGAGCTGGAATATCAGATGATGGTCACACTTTTTACATGCATTTGTTTTTCTTAGTGACAGTACTTCAGTTGCTGTCATTTGTCAGGTATGTTGTGAATAACAGCAACAATTGTATCATAAAAATAGTCAGTGTGGTCTCTTTTGTTTCCATAGTTACAGATGTTGCTAAAGTCAGTTATTCACAACATTTGCGAAATGGCAGGTACAGAATGTTCTTGAGTGTTCAACTGCCAATTTTAGGCAATCTTTTTTTTTTTGCCTTTTAACTGCTCTACACAGACAGATCTATGTCCAGTTTGGCCACACTAATGAGTGATCAAATTAGACAAATCTGGTCCCTCATCTCCCAGGTCAAGTGATTGGATCACATGGGGTCCTATTAGTGTGGTCACCAAATAATTGCTCAGTCAGCTGTTGGATCAGGATTTATAAAAATATCAATTTGTCCCAGGTGCACTAAGTATTCAGCACCCCCCGGGATTCTTCAGAAATTATATCCACCCAAAATATGTAACTATTTTATACTCTAGGAGGTCCACCCCACAGACATACAGATATACATGGTCCTTAGAAAAGAGAAATGTGTTTTGTTGGGGTATACTAGGATGTTCAGTATAATAAAATATATTCAATCTTTATTTAATCTCATTAAAATATTCATAAATCCTGATTACTTGAAGAGTAGGTAAACATATTAAACATATATCGTGAACTGATGTTGTGTAATAAAATGAATTAAAATTTGAGTCAACAACTGCTACGCCTTGTTGTCTGTGTCTGTATTTTTTTAAATAAACATTTTTTGTTTTGTGTACCAATAATGGCTCCATATGGTTTATCCCCTACGATTTTGCTGTGATTTAATGACAGTTACACTTACATCCGCCTAATAAGAAACTAATACATAAGTGTCTATATTTAGTTTCTGTATGGGTTAACATAATAAAGAAACATTTGTAATGTCCCAAGGTAATTCAAATGAAGGGATCTAGGTTATCAATCAGTATGAACTCACCATCTATGAATAAAATATATCTATACAGTTGGCTTAGTAGCTACAATGTCATTAGAGTTAAGTTATTCTTTATACTTATTACATAAGGAAGATGCTGGATTTCCTATAGCGCCATTCTCCAGAATTTGCATCCATACACTCATTTAGTCAGATACTAGAAAATCATTTGTAAAGTCCCAATTTATTATATTATCGGGATACAGAGTATCACACAGTGTGACTTTATTCACTATAAGTAAAATATATCTATGTAGTTAACAGCTACTATATGCCCCCCTTACCTCTCTGTCTGTATGGATTACCCAGTATTGTTTTATTACTGTTTGTCTCCAATTGCAAAGCGCTACGGAATCTGCTGGTGCAATATAAATAAATGTTGATGATGATTAGGATACAATCTCGCATTCACACTTATTATGAGAGGAATATTAGTTATATTGTTGCACTTTTCACAGAGGCTGATACATGTCCATTTGTTTAGTGTGATAATGAGGAATCAGCTATAGTCTCCCTAATTTATTATAGTGGAGGGATATAAAATATCAGATTGTGCAAACTCCTTTCCTGTAAGTGAGTCTTATCCATTCAGTCAGACTGTCACTAGGATTGATTTCACATTCGTACTCATTATAAACAGAGTGCACTACAAGGACTGCATCCACTCATTGATTATCAATGAAGCAATAACACTGAGTTGCTGGATTGTGATTTCCATTCATACTCTATTGCCTCTATAAGTAGCGTTCCTCCTTCATTATTAAGTTCTATTTGGAGTCGAAATTCACATAATGTTATATATTGTCGACAAGGAGCCTACAGACAAACAAAGCAGTTTTTTTTTACTTACAGTGAATAAAATCACTCTGATACTATAATAAATTGGGATATTACAATTGATTTTCTAATATCAGACTAAAATAAGTGGATATAAACAGATTGTGGAGAATGGTGCTATATGATATCTAGCCCCCAACCCCCTAATGACATTGTAACTACTAAGCCAACTGTATAGATATATTTTATTCATAGAGGGTGAGTTCATACTGATTGGTATCCTAGATCCCTTCATTTGAATTACCTTGGGACATTACAAATATCTCGTTATCCCCTACAGAAACTAAATATAGAAATGCGTGTGCTAGTCTCCTATTAGGGGCTAGAGTGTAATTGTCATTAATTCACAGCAAATACTTAAGTGAAAAACCATATGGAGCCATTAACGGTACACAAAAATCGTGTTTATTCTAAATAGAAACAGACACAGACAACAACTCAGCTGCAGTTTTAATTCACTTTATTACACATTATTGCACATCATCAGTTTGCAATTTTTTTTATATATATACTTTGATGCTATACAAGTAATCAGAATGTATACATATTTTGAGACTAAATAAGGATTAAACATATTTTATTATACTGAACGTACCAGGATCAGGATCTCTATTCACTTGTCAATTTGTCCTTAAATTATTGACTGGTCTTCCAGAATGCTGTGCTTATATAGCTTTTATGTGTACCCCATGCCTTTTTAATTATTTAAAACACAAGTACAGCCAGTATATGATGTTAATTTGTAGTATATATAAAGGGTTGTATATTACTGAGTTGAAAAATATACCTGAATTACCTGCCTGTTGGGTTTCCACAGTGGGCATGAACACAGCAGATGTTCTCAATTTACACTGTGTAAACAGATGTACCTCCAGCGTCAGACCTAGAGTGACATTTATAAATAACCCATAGCTTTATAGACACGTTACATACACAAACAGGCACATAATTATATTGCTTGATAGCCCTTGGCGTTATATAAGCAAGAAGAGCTGTGAGTGTAATATTAATAGAATTAGCCTTATGAAAGTCCAAAAATGTAGTAGTTAATTGAAGCTGCACTTTCACATGTATGGCCTCCTCCGGGGGCTGACACACACATGATACATGCAAGGCACTATTTCAGAGCCCCAAAAATGAGCGCTAAGCCCATGATAATCTGATCAAAACCAATCAGTTTATTATTGAAGTTGACCATTGTCATCCTGTGTGTGGCTCCATCATAAACCTGAATGATCCAGCTGCTTAGACCCAAGTGTTCACCTCTTGTGTGGCCACCCACCAAATTGGACAGTAGTCAGCCTGTACGTGGCCACCTTGTTGTCATAAACTCATTTGTGTATCATATAGAAATATAAGGACATTAGGGGCCTAAGGTACAGTTGGACGGAATTTAGGCAAAAGTTTAGGCTTAAGTTACGTCATTTAAACTATTTAATTTTCTTAGTATGCAGAGCCACACATGTCTTAACGATCCCCCCCCCCCCCCTCTCCTGCTGCCTGCTGGGAACTGTAGTGCAAAATGTAAATAACATCACTCACATTGATTTTAAAATACATCTTGGCAAAATAAAAAAACCCTCATAAGACGCTGCAGTACTAGCTCCTGTAGGAGCCCCACTGCATTTCCTATGTTCTGAGGTCATGGTGTGGGAAATTTCCCACTAAGAGCTCGTTTGTAGGCAATGTTAACAGACAGAAACATACTCCTTTTTACTGCTCATGTGCAGTATTGAAAAGCCCATTTTGCACTTTCCTTTCAGACTTACGAGAAGGTGTAAGTGCTAGAATTGTGCAAGTCCGCATAGGCGCATATGTGTGCTCCCACGTTTTGGGCATGCACAATTTCACGCAAGACACTCTGTGCACACTGGCATACATTCCACTCTGTATCACCCCAATATCCACCCCATTACACCTGAACTATGAAAACTAGACATCTAGAATACTTATTTCGGGGTTTGTGAGTCTACAGTCCACCGTAGACCCCGGGTTTCATTTAAAAGAACACTGTTATAGATTTATTATAAGGATAAACATGCAATCTTCCTCTTTGTTACTTTTCCCTGTAAGATCTGTAAATGATAATGTTAAAACTGAACTAAAAAATAACAATTATGTTGGGTTACATTGAACAGCAAATTCTCATTACAGTCCATCAGGGTAGAGTTTTCATTAGATTATGCTATTTACTGCTCTATTTACAGATTGCTCATTTTAGATGCATTATTGCTCAGTGCTTCAGTGCTCTCCAAATGTATTATATGATTACACTTTGCCCTCTGCTGGCTGTATTGGATATACAATGTAAATGCTTTACACACCATTGTCACTCTTGCTTTAACTGTGTGTGTGTGTGTGTGTGTGTGTGTGTGGTGTGTGTGTGTGTGTGTGTGGTGTGTGTGTGTATGTGTGTGTGTGTGTGTGTGTGTGTGTTTTCTGCACCTTACAGTAATAATATTTATGTACAAGCTAGGACTTTTTTGGCTTATTCTTCTTTTACTCAATGCATTTAAAATGTACATAATTTATTAACAGAAAATTCAAATCGTAACTTAAAAATATTAACACATTATAGCTAGATCTGATACTTGGGGCTAGATTTACTAAACTGCGGGTTTGAAAAAGTGGAGATGTTGCCTATAGCAACCAATCAGATTCTAGCTGTCATTTATTTAGTGCAGTCTACAAAATGACAGCTAGAATCTGATTGGTTGCCATAGGCAACATCTCCACTTTTTCAAACCCGCAGCTTAGTAAATATACCCCCTGATCTTAATAACATTTATAATAACCTTTGTACAATGATATATATTCATTGTAGTCTTGTTTACTCTTTACCTGTTATTACCTCTCAGTTGACCAAGAATACTACTTTCAAGATAAATACCTGTTTTATCGATTCCTGGACGACGAACATGAAGATTTGCCTCTGCCAACAGATGAGGAGAAAAGGGAAAGTGATGAGGACCTTCAGGATACCTTCCTGCTCCTGTCCCAGATAGGACCTGATGCGCACATGAGAATGATACTCAGAAAACCGTAATTTACTTTTCTTTTTCACTATAATGTATTGTATAGCCTGTGATTGAGCTGGTGAAATTCTATTCTGAAATGTATACATTTATAGACAGTGATTGCATCATCAGGTCTCAACATAAATAGGACAATAATTCCTTTTTCCTATATAAATCTGAAAGGCAAATATATAAGAACTCTTCCTAAAATATTTTTCTTTCTACAAATCAGCCATCTCTGCCCTGTGTCATATCTGTAGGGTTCCTGTGTCCTGGACCCAGGTAACTAATATCTGTAGGGTTCTTGTGTCCTGGACCCAGTTTACTAATATCTGTAGGGTTCCTGTGTCCTGGGCCCAGGTAACTAATATCTGTAGGGTTCCTGTGTCCTGGACCCAGTTTACTAATATCTGTAGGGTTCCTGTGTCCTGGGCCCAGGTAACTAATATCTGTAGGGTTCCTGTGTCCTGGGCCCAGGTAACTAATATCTGTAGGGTTCTTGTGTCCTGGACCCAGGTAACTAATATCTGTAGGGTTCCTGTGTCCTGGGCCCAGGTAACTAATATCTGTAGGGTTCTTGTGTCCTGGACCCAGTTTACTAATATCTGTAGGGTTCCTGTGTCCTGGACCCAGGTAACTAATATCTGTAGGGTTCCTGTGTCCTGGACCCAGGTAACTAATATCTGTAGGGTTCCTGTGTCCTGGACCCAGTTTACTAATATGTGTGGGGTTTCTGTGTCCTGGACCCAGGTAACTAATATCTGTAGGGTTCCTGTGTCCTGGACCCAGTTTACTAATATCTGTAGGTTTCCTGTGTCCTGGGCCCAGGTAACTAATATCTGTAGGGTTCCTGTGTCCTGGACCAAGTTTACTAATATCTGTAGGGTTCTTGTGTCCAGGACCCAGTTTACTAATATCTGTAGGGTTCTTGTGTCCAGGACCCAGTTTACTAATATCTGTAGGGTTCTTGTGTCCAGGACCCAGTTTACTAATATCTGTAGGGTTCCTGTGTCCTGGACCCAGTTTACTAATATGTGTAGGGTTCCTGTGTCCTGGGCCCAGTTTACTAATATCTGTAGGGTTCCAGAGTCCTGGACCCAGTTTACCAATATCTGAAGGGTTCCTGTGTCCTGGACCCAGTTTACTAATATCTGTAGGGTTCTTGTGTCCTGGACCCAGTTTACTAATATCTGTAGGGTTCCTGTGTCCTGGGCCCAGGTAACTAATATCTGTAGGGTTCCTGTGTCCTGGACCCAGTTTACTAATATCTGTAGGGTTCCTGTGTCCTGGGCCCAGGTAACTAATATCTGTAGGGTTCCTGTGTCCTGGGCCCAGGTAACTAATATCTGTAGGGTTCTTGTGTCCTGGACCCAGGTAACTAATATCTGTAGGGTTCCTGTGTCCTGGGCCCAGGTAACTAATATCTGTAGGGTTCTTGTGTCCTGGACCCAGTTTACTAATATCTGTAGGGTTCCTGTGTCCTGGACCCAGGTAACTAATATCTGTAGGGTTCCTGTGTCCTGGACCCAGGTAACTAATATCTGTAGGGTTCCTGTGTCCTGGACCCAGTTTACTAATATGTGTGGGGTTTCTGTGTCCTGGACCCAGGTAACTAATATCTGTAGGGTTCCTGTGTCCTGGACCCAGTTTACTAATATCTGTAGGTTTCCTGTGTCCTGGGCCCAGGTAACTAATATCTGTAGGGTTCTTGTGTCCAGGACCCAGTTTACTAATATCTGTAGGGTTCTTGTGTCCAGGACCCAGTTTACTAATATCTGTAGGGTTCCTGTGTCCTGGACCCAGTTTACTAATATGTGTAGGGTTCCTGTGTCCTGGGCCCAGTTTACTAATATCTGTAGGGTTCTTGTGTCCAGGACCCAGTTTACCAATATCTGAAGGGTTCCTGTGTCCTGGACCCAGTTTACTAATATCTGTAGGGTTCTTGTGTCCTGGACCCAGTTTACTAATATCTGTAGGGTTCCTGTGTCCTGGACCAAGTTTACTAATATCTGTAGAGTTCCTGTGTCCTGGAGTGTCCTGGGCCCAGTTTACTAATATGTGTAGGGTTCCTGTGTCCTGGGCCCAGTTTACTAATATCTGTAGGGTTCCAGTGTCCTGGACCCAGTTTACCAATATCTGAAGGGTTCCTGTGTCCTGGGCCCAGTTTACTAATATCTGTAGGGTTCTTGTGTCCTGGACCCAGTTTACTAATATCTGTAGGGGTCCTGTGTCCAGGACCCAGTTTACTAATATCTGTAGGGTTCCTGTGTCCTGGACCCAGTTTACTAATATCTGTAGGGTTCCTGTGTCCTGGACCCAGTTTACTAATATGTGTAGGGTTCCTGTGTCCTGGACCCAGTTTACTAATATGTGTAGGGTTCCTGTGTCCTGGACCTAGTTTATTAATATCTGTAAGGTTCATGTGTCCTGAACCCAGTTTACTAATATCTGAAGGGGTCTTGTGTCGTGGACCCAGTTTACTAATATCTCTAGGGTTCCTGTGTCCTGGACCCAGTTTACTAATATCTGTAGGGTTCCTGTTTCCTGGACCAAGTTTACTAATATCTGTAGGGTTCCTGTTTCCTGGGCCCAGTTTACTAATATCTGTAGGGTTCCTGTGTCCTGGACCCAGTTTACTAATATCTGTAGGGTTCCTGTGTCCTGGACCCAGTTTACTAATATGTGTAGGGTTCCTGTGTCCTGGACCCAGTTTACTAATATGTGTAGGGTTCCTGTGTCCTGGACCTAGTTTATTAATATCTGTAAGGTTCATGTGTCCTGAACCCAGTTTACTAATATCTGAAGGGGTCTTGTGTCGTGGACCCAGTTTACTAATATCTCTAGGGTTCCTGTGTCCTGGACCCAGTTTACTAATATCTGTAGGGTTCCTGTTTCCTGGACCAAGTTTACTAATATCTGTAGGGTTCCTGTTTCCTGGGCCCAGTTTACTAATATCTGTAGGGTTCCTGTGTCCTGGACCCAGTTTACTAATATCTGTAGGGTTCCTGTGTCCTGGACCCAGTTTACTAATATGTGTAGGGTTCCTGTGTCCTGGACCCAGTTTACTAATATGTGTAGGGTCCCTGTGTCCTGGACCCAGTTTACTAATATCTGTAAGGTTCCTGTGTCCTGGACCCAGTTTACTAATATCTGAAGGGTTCTTGTGTCCTGGACCCAGTTTACTAATATCTGTAGGGTTCCTGTGTCCTAGACCCAGTTTACTAATATCTGAAGGGTTCTTGTGTCCTGGACCCAGTTTACTAATATATGAAGGGTTCTTGTGTCCTGGACCCAGTTTACTAATATCTGAAGGGTTCCTGTGTCCTGGACCCAGTTTACTAATATCTGTAGGGTTCCTGTGTCCTGGACCCAGTTTACTAATATCTGTAGGGTTCTTGTGTCCTGGACCCAGTTTACTCACCTCTGCATCTGCCTCAGTTTTTGACACCTTAGAGAACCTTGAATGAATATATTGATCAGTGTTTATATAATACTGATTTGACAGACTTCCTCTGTAAATCTTCATAAGGCATCTCCCAGCTATTGGACTACCGTGTCTTTTACTTTGCTGTTGGAACTCTATAATAGGATCAATCATCTTTTTTTCCCCCATTTTCCTTTATGTGTGTGACAGTTAAACAAGTGACCCGTATTATTTTTACATTTTTGACAGGTCCCTTCTAATGTAATTAATTTACCTGATATGTATCCCCTCAGATGTATTGTATATGTTTTACTAACACATTCTTTATTTTGAGTTCAAAGTTTCACTTCTCCAATCTGTCTGAGTTATACATTGGGTTGGGAACATCTGCTATTCACTATATCTGTTTCCTGCTCTTTTTCATTACTCTAAACTATTAAAAAGTTTATCCGACAGCTCAGTCTAAAGCTTGATCACTACTTGAAAAGATGGTTTCACGGGATGTCTTGGTAGAAGATGACACGTGATTGATTCCCAATCAGATGGCACCTTACCCGCAAGACAGCTCGCTCCCTTTCAAATAAGTTTTAGACTTGGTTAAGTTCTTTATTTTTTTTAATTAACCTGTTATATTTGTTACAGTTTCTACAATTAATGTGCATATTGGCTATAACTCTTAAATGTTATGTTAAAACTAGGATAAAATATATGTGTTTCTCCTGCTTAGACCTGGTCAGCGGAACGCAGATGACCTAGAAATTATTTTTGAAGAACTTATTCACATTAAAGCCTTATCTCACCTCTCAACCACAGTAAGTCACATTACATTTGTTTTTTGCTTTGTATTTACTGTGCTGTTGTATTTTTTTTTCAGTTTGTTTTTTAGTGTAGTCTTTTGACGGGCATAGTGTTGTAACTCGTTGTATTCTTTCATAAAGGTTAAAAGGGAGCTGGCTGGATTTTTAATCTTTGAATCTCATCCTAAAGCTGGAACAGTGTGTAAGTACAGCTCTATAATGCTACTAAAATCTGAAACAAAATACAGGTTCTTTATATGTTATAATGTTACTACTATTATTATTGTTATCATTGTTTTGTCAGGCGGCACAGTGCAGACAGACAGTGCAGACAGTCGGGAAAACAGATCAATCATAAAACGGACGTACAAAGTAGACAAAATAGGTGCAGACGTGAAAACAAAGGGAAGGGAGGGCCCTGCTCATGAGAGTTTACTATCTAGTGGTTTGGCTATAACTAGGAATTGTCACAAATTGTAGGATGAACCATATACGTATATACACGGCTTGTATCATAGCTATAATTACACAAGGGGGTGCAGAACCATATCTACATAACTTAGATCCAGTTACCAGAAATGAAGTTGAAATATATACAACATATATACAAATATATACAACAATGTGAAAGGAACCGCCACTGTAATATTCTATATGAAATTTAAAGGGAAGAAGAGAACAATCATCATCATCACCATTTATTTATATAGCGCCACTAATTCCGCAGCGCTGTACAGAGAACTCACTCACATCAGTCCCTGCCCCATTGGAGCTTACAGTCTAAATTCCCTAACACAAATACTTTAGGGTCAATTTAATAGCAGCCAATTAAACTATCAGTATGTTTTTGGAGTGTGGGAGGAAACCGGAACACCCGGAGGAAACCCACGCAAACACGGGCAGAACATACAAACTCCTCACAGATATGAACTATAGTGCAAGATGACATTTGAGTAATTAAAGGAAAATGCCACTGTCATGGAGTTTTGTTTTTTCTTCAGTAATTATTTGCAAAAGAGGTTATAAGAGTGCAGTTTGTACATATAATACTTATCTCATATATAATGCTTATCTCATATATAACCATGCCGTAATGTGCACCTGTCCTAGAGATCCTGCCATCTTCGTCGACCGGATACCTCCAGCCCCCCTGTGCCATCAGCTGGCTCTAGACAGAGGAGTCACTAAGACTCTGAAGATGGCAGGAGCTTCAAGAGAATTAAGTGCTGAATACACTCCCCTAGAGAGTCTATATAGAAGAAACAGTTAAAGATTTTTACAAAATCTCCACAAAGGTAAAGTTGGCGTATAGAGGTTATTTACCAACCAGAACAAGCGTAGATCTGCAATTCGCTTACTTGCCCGCCTAGTGCATTTCAAGGAACATGTCCACTAAACTGTCCTTGAAACTGCCCCCAGAAAATCAGTCTTCTCCTAGCAAAGCACCATCTACAAACACTTTAGTATTACCCGCTTTATTCTTCTAAAAAGTTCAGTTTTTCTCCTAAAAAAAAATTATCGTTTTAGCCTAATTTATTATTTGAATTTATAATGAGAGTGAGGGTACATGGGGACTGTCATTTTCACATGTGTTCATTTTATTTCTTTTTAAATATTTTAATTACATTTAATGTTGATGCATATAAGCTGGAAAGACATGGTGTAACCTCAGGTCAGTCGTTGTGTGCGTCGTTGCAGGACATTAGTGAAAGTTGCCCTATGTAAATAATGGACCCCAAACATTATAATTAACAAAAGCAACAAATTCGAATGTGTCATACATTATAAGTATATTTTAACAGTAATAGTTAAAGCAATCTATATAGTCTTGAAATGGAATAAAATAAATATAGCAATTGTCAATCTTTCTTTAGAGAATTTTGATGCTACTGTATAACTCTAGATGGATAATCATTCCAGGGTGATCAGAGGAGATACTTCCATTTGCTCTCTTCTTCTTCACATTTATTGAGGGCTTGTATGACTAAAACAAGCTTGTCATGGTGTCACAATAGCACTTGCTCACATAATTCCTAGCATGCACCATACAAAGATGTTCTGGAAATAGTGGTCATAGAGGGTGACTATACACATATATAGGTCACATTTACACTTGACAGGTAACAGATGGTCTCTTCTAGTCCATACTATATGTAGATCCTCAGATTCAAATCAAGTACCAATGTTAAAAACAAACTAAGGAGTTGTCAACAACTGCTACTTAGCTAGACCTTCCATGTAGACCAGGCCTGTCCAACCTGCCGCCCTCCAGGTGTTGTGAAACTACCAGCCCCAGCATGCTTTGCTGGTTGATAGCTGGAAGGGCATTCTGGGACTTGTAGTTTCACAAGATCTGGAGGGCCGCAGGTTGGACAGGCCTGATGTAGACCATAAGGGGATGTGCCACCATCGTAGTCCACTGATTCTGACAGCAAGGTGATGACACCGCAGTCAAATGTCTGATCTTTAACGATTTTAAGTTGTTTAAGCAGTTAAGATTGGGTTTGTGCAGTGAACCTGATTAGAAGGGCTATCTTTGTCCTAGGAGAAATATACCCTTTTACCGCTCTTATTTCTTCTTGTGTGACCTTACTCTCATGTTCTTTCTCACCTGGGCAGTGCTCAGCACAGATCTTGGGATTTGTAACAGTACAAGAGCTGCAGGTTGACAAAGTTTTCGTCATTTATTGTGCCTACATAGATGGCAAGACGAACATTTAATTGATGTGATTCTTGTTTGCAGTGTTTAACCAAGGAGAAGAAGGGACTTCCTGGTACATTATCTTAAAAGGATCAGTCAACGTGGTCATCTATGGCAAGGTATTTCTTCTTTTAAATAGATTTGAAAATGTAAAATACAGTCTCTTTAAACCTTATGATTCATCTTCCAATGTAAGTCCCGTTGTGTGCTGTGTCTTTTGTGAAATTGCTCTGCGCATGCTTAGAAAAGGACCTTACGTCAGTCCACGCAATTGCATCCAAATCATATTCAAACGCATTTGACACTTCTGACTGCCTACGGCTTAAAGAGACGCATGGTGGCAGGAAGGGGCAGATGCACATAGGCACTGTACAGTAAGGCATACTGAGGTTGAGCATTCGTATATTCATCCGATTCAAGCTCTGGGCATCTTGGAGGTATGTAGTTTTAAGCCGTAACACTTGCACCAGTTACAAGCCATGTGCAAGAGTTGTTAATTTATTTCCATGCGTTCTGATAGGACTTGATATTGCACATATACATTGTGCGTATCCTACAGGGTGTTCTGTCTGTCTCAATATGACAAGTAACCTATAGCCAGAGCATACTTATACTCATACTTATACCCTGATTCAGATTATACATTTTTTGAGATCTGCTTGTACTTGAGTTTGGCCGCACGTACATGTAAGTTATGTTCGTTTTATTAACGCAAGTTGCGTTCACATTGCATTGGAAGATGAATCCGACCCTATGTGCCAAGTGCTTACACATAAGCAGATGACAATGTAAATCTAATGTATCTTTTTGTGGTCTGTACCACCCATTAATGGCAAGTGCAGTTCAGCTCTCTATGTTGAAACTGGGAACAGATACAAAGCATTGAGAATATATGTGTCTCTTAGTCTTAGCTCAGGAGTATATGCTGTACACTATCAATGACAACCACTAATACACGCTGAGATTTAACAACAGCATGACAATAATGCTGCTCTACTGGGAGCATTATCCCAGTTTCTATTACGTGAGCTGCTTTAAGAGATCAGTGGGTTTGAGGTAAGGATCCTTATTCCTTTACAAAAGTAGTGGTGACTTACTATCTATGTTCCAGAATGATATTGCATGAACATTTTCAGGATAGCAATAAAAGTCAGGAATTTAATCTCATATAGAGGAGACATTCTCCTTTGAAACATGCAGTATCTTGTCTTCTTCACTATAACTGATTGTTTCTTTAAGGAGTCTCCTACCCAGAATGGAAGCCTGTTGGGACACCCCCTTTCCTGTTGGCAGTGCCCCTTCCACCCTTCTTTAAAACAGCCCTGTATGCAACACCAGTTTTTGCACTTTACATTTGTTAAAAAACAAACTGATTTGGGTCCAAGATATCCAATTTTTGTGTTAAAGTCACGAATCTGCAACATATAATGGAAATATCCAGACTATATAGATTTGTTGAGACACTCAGAGACATTAACAAGGCAGCCCCTACCACTGACAGCTGAGCTGACATGTAAATCGGATGAGATAACTATTTCTGACCCTTGTATTAATTTTAGTACAAATAACGTTTCAAACAATTGTTTCCATTCTCCGCATACAGTTCTCTGATAACTCTTGAATTTTTTTATTTGCTCAAATATTCTATATTAAACATTTTTTATCAATACATTTTAAAAATGAGGGATTTATTTTCTTCTTATAATACTTACCTGTTATAACTGTGTTTTGTAATCCTGTATCACAGGGTGTGGTGTGCACCTTACATGAAGGAGATGACTTCGGCAAGTTAGCTCTAGTAAACGATGCACCTCGGGCAGCATCAATCGTCCTACGAGAGGACAACTGTCACTTCCTGCGGGTGGACAAAGAGGATTTCAACCGAATCCTGCGTGTAAGTATTTGCCGGTCAACATATACCTAAGATACATGTTTCACATAGGATACATGGTGTATGTTGTATTGCAGATCATCTATAAATAGTGTGGCACCGTGTATAGGTGTATTAGTAGTACTAGTGGCAGTAATAATCCAAGTATTACCAGCTGACATATTGACATATGATTGCTATGAATGTCATTTAAAAGGGAAGTAATGTAACATACGTATGTAAGGACTTACCTTTATAATTTGTCATGTAAGCTGCAAGAATAACATTCGATCTCCAGTGTATTTTCCATGCCATCTGTTGCACAAATAAGAGCTTTAAAATTTGCGTGTCTGGAGACAGTGTTTTTGTTTTCTTAACTAATATTCATGACATTTCAGCCAGTGAATTCACTAGGAACCAGTAACGTCAATAAGGCACTACTTGGAGAAGCACTGACACCTACAGTATTGATAAGCTGCCTTAACAGTCAAAATTCATATTATTTGTGTTTCCTTCAGGACGTTGAAGCAAATACAGTGAGGCTGAAGGAACACGATCAAGATGTCTTGGTGTTGGAGAAGATTCCATCTGGAACTCAAGTTTCAGCTCAAGGAAATACTCAGTCACCATATAAGTATGTTACATTCTGTGATTCACTGACAGTTGTGGCTTCTCAACTTACAGTTAGTCAGCTCATGCATCATCTTTCTTCACATAATATCCATTCTCTCTTTTAATCCCATCGGTTCATTACTTCTGCCGTCTGATACGTTTTTTTCTATTTTGGCTGATGGTCACTTTGATACAATATATGTGTCGATCTTAGGCAAATTTCGATAAAATAATAAACGATCTGGTTATTTATAATGTTTGCATTACCTTTTCTACAAGTATTTGCCCTTTACATGTGTGAGCAAATTGGCCACAGATCCAGCCATCTGTGGTTATACTGATAGACTGGATTAAAGCGTATGTTTTACCAGCTTTACTTTAATTTGAAACCATATGTAAATTGTACAGTTCACTGGGTGAAAACATGAACTCGCCAACCTTCGTACACCAAGGAGTAAATTTATCAAGGTGCGATTTTGCAAATCCAGCAGTTTTCTGGGGAGAGTTATCACTTGCGATTTGCCGAGATTTTAAAACGCTGAAAAAAATCGGACCTTGATACAGTTACCCCCAAGTGTACTTTGTGTGTAGCGCTTCCAAAATGTGTAGGGTGCTAAGGAATTAAGTCAGGTTAGTGTTGAATTGTGTTCTTATTGTTTGCAATTTTGACACTATCACCATTGTATATTTGTAATTAAGTGGTTAAGCATTAGAATCTATCTGCCCATCATCTATAGAAAACATTTGTAGACTTCCACACAAAGCCAACACTAAAATGGTCAAAAGCAATATTGTGACATTACACTTAATAGTAAATGGCTTTATTTTTATACTTTGCATACTAGATTTAATTTGATGCTTTTAAATCTATACATATACAGCATTACGTAAATAGCTGTCTGTTTTACAGAAGATATATTTTTAATTATATGTATTTCGAAATGTCTGTTCTCTTTTTTGCTTCGTAGATACACTGTGATGTCCGGAAATCCAGAGAAAATTCTAGAACACTTTTTAGAAACAATGCGGCTCGAGCCAAGCTTGAATGAAGCAATGGGTAGAAAAGAATTTTGTGGTCTATTACATTGTAATATTTACATTTCCATCATCATCTTTATATGTTTCAATGCAATATTTCATGTGTTATTTGTTTCTTTCATGATTGTTACCAAATCTCCTCCCTTCCTTATACGGAGGTAGTCTTAATAATAATTCAAAGAAATCCGACACTGCATACCCAGACAGGGGCACACCGATGGTGTGTTCCCCAACAGCCTCTTGACAGCGACTGCTTGTAATACACATTTGAAAGGATTTCGATGAATGAACATGACGGCCGCCTACAAAGATGTCTATTTCAAGAGCGACTATATTAATGGTGGTGTTAACGTGTTAATTTAAGTAGGTGCCGTCTCTACAATGTGCTTTAAAAAGGCTTGTACAAGGCGAAACGTAAAACCAATAGTTACATGCGGGTTTATTTAACGCTAGAATGAACAACATTTATCGTGGTTCTGTTTCTCATGTATTTTGATATATTGTCATTACATGTGATTGCCCTTGTTCTTTACGAATGTATTTCTGCAATTGTATTCAATAAAAAGATATTGTAAAAAAAAAAGGCTTGTACATTGTGGAGCCGGCGCCACCTTTAATTAACACATTAACACCAACATTAATACAGTCGCTCTTGAAATAGACGTCATTGTAAGCGGCCGTCATGTTCATTCATCGGAATCCTTTTAAGTGTGTATTACAAGCAGTCGCTGCTAATAGGCTTTCGGGGAACACACCATCGGTGTGCTCCTGTCTGGGTATGCAGTGTCGGATTTCTTTGAATCGGATTAAGGTACCCAACCCTCATTATAATAGTACTTTGCCTGGACCCAGCCATTGGCTATACTTACCGGAATCCTAACATTCCTTTATAGCCAGGCCCACTCCTCCAAACATCAGCTGGCTCTCCTGCTAGAGAAGTACAGATGGTGACCAGTGGAGGTTCCGGCTATGTGCCAGGACCATCCAATAAATGGTGATGTCTCATAGATAAGACCACTACTAAAGTATTATTATATGTAACAGAGGGAATTTGGTAAAACATCTAATGTAAACGTATTACTTATTAGTGATTCTCATTGATATATATTTTTGTTATTTATTTTTAGATTCTGCTTTAGACGACTTTATACTGATGCACTGTGTTTTCATGCCAAACTCTCAGCTCTGCCCAGCCTTGATGTCCCAATATCCTTTTTCAAAACAAGCAACATCAGTTTAGCTTGATCGTTTGTAATGTGTTGTATTCTATGTACCTTACTTTCACTTTCAAGGGGCTTATTCTATATCTGATTGATTCAGTCTTACACAGTGCTTTGTAATCCATGACAATCAGATGTAGAGCAGGAAAGGACAGCGCTGGATGCAGGCTTGTATTGGGAGCAGCTAGTGGGGAATCAGTGTGATAATGCAATGTGGAAGGCAGTGGAGAGCAAGTCAGAAATGATCATAGTGGGGTTGGTTCAGGATTATTTTATGTTTATAGCTAATTGTGTCAGCATCTCTCTGTGAATGTATATGCCATATAAAGCCTTGATGCCCGGCTGACAGAGGTACCTCATTAGCATCCTTAAGTTGTATAAACTAAGCTCCTATCTGGTTACCTGAAAAGACTGCTGCTGCAGGCTATCCAGCAAAGAACTCGCATGTCTGTTTTCTAGGCAACGGTGAACCTAGAGACCCTGTGGCTATGTGTCAAAATCTGATCTAGGGCCCCCAAGTGATGTGAAGGCACCAGCGCAGCCTGCTTTGTTGGTGTTGGAGGTTGTCCAGTTCTGAATTCTAAACGGAATGCTATGCGGCGATGTCACCACACAGGCCTCCCAATGTAAGAAGCTTGTTCTAGCTCCTAAACAGGCTGGTGTTTATGTGTTCACGATAAGAGGGAAAGAACCAAGCAGCTCTTAGCCGGCATAGTGTACTGAGGTGAGGTGACATTGGTGCTACCGGGCATTGGGTGGTTGCTCTCACTGCTCCTCCTGTCACTATGCCACTACTGGTATGCTCACAGACACTAGGCCGAGCAGGGCAGGCCGGGTTGTGTGCAACGCCCAATGGGCCAAACTTCACACACTGTATTTTAATACCAGCTAGACCAATCTCTCTCCTGAGTAAGGGTAGTTCAATACTGGTACATTGTACCTTGGCTTATATTAGCTACAGGAACCTGGCATTTATTTCACAGCTTTATGTCAAGCTAGTAATAATACTGCTTTATGAACGCTGTAGGTTGATAGACACAGGGACAGAAAGAATCAAAGTGTGCTGCCATAATGCACGTGATTGGTCTCTCGGTGATACATCACAGTCAGATTGTCCAATCAGGTTTGGCCAGCATATCTAGTACCCTGCTTCTGATAAGCCTGGACACAACCAGTGGCTGCTTCAGAAAATCCTAACGATTAATCTCAATGTAGACACTAAGGGGTAAATGTATCAAGCTGAGAGTTTTCCGGCGGGTTTGAAAAGTGGAAATGTTGCCTATAGCAACCAACCAGATTCTAGCTGTCATTTTGTAGAATGTACTAAGTAAATGATAACTAGAATCTGATTGGTTTTTCAAACCCGCCGGAAAACTCTCAGCTTGATACATTTATCCCTAATACTCTTTCAGAGGAGACCCTACACACTACACTGCCTGCGTGTGCCAGCTACACGCTCAGTGATATTCCTAAAAAGTGGTCATTGGCAGGATGGACACATGACACATTTATTTCTTTTGATGTCATAAAAACATAAAAATAATATGGTTATATTATAGAATATTGTGTGTTTAAAAGTTATACATGTTTTGGTGGCACATTAAATATAGTAATTTATTACAACAATTTCTGATAATGTCTATGCGAAACCTAATGTTTAGGACATGTAAGTAATGACGACTATATTTACTAAAGTGTGAGACGTATGCCTTTTGCCTGAAGTGGAGTTGTAGGTAAAGCATAGGTAAAACATAGTAAAAGTAGAGCAGTCACAGGGAACATTGTTCCATACAACAAGTGTCCTCGCATGTTACGTTTTTCATTTATCTGACTATTTCACACTTACATTGAGGAAGAACAATGGGATACATTTAATTATATTTTCTAGCTTTTTGAGATATAAAGGTTATGCTGTGTTGCAAATTGCAGCTCTCCGACACCTCCATGTAAAAAATCCTGAGCACCGAGCCCAGGCCAAATACTGGCAGACCACACACGATCCACGACCCACCAGTTGAACATCAGAGATCAATAAGCTTCCTATATAATAATTCCTTGAAATAGTGCTATGCGAACATGTAGTTTAGTTGTAACCATCACTGCATTATTTAATTTGCTACATACAAGAATGTACATGTTGTCATATTTATCTGCTGTTACTGCACATCACACTCTGAATCTGTCATTGGGGAATGACTTTGTGCTAGGGCTATAATGCTGTATAAGGTTAGACATGCTCAGGGGATAAATCTTATTTCCTTCATTCAACAAACTATCAACTACAATAATCATCAGGAAGTTTGATCTTGTCTATTAGTGGAGAAAGTGCACTTTCCAAAAGGACAACAGCAATTTATATTGTTATTTAAATACAGAACACATTATTCTTCAGATATTTGTTTTATTTAAATGTTTCTTTTAGGGCGTTTCTGATAATCTGTCCCGCAATATAAATATCATTGTCAGAGCCTGCTGAGTTACACATTACTGTATTTAGCTGCGTGAATACACAGAATGTTCAGGCCAGATTGTATCTGCAGAGCTGACAATATAATTGCGGTGCCTGGAAATTACTATTTTGCGTTTAGTATTTCTTATGTAATTATTTATGCATATAATTGCTACTTTTCAGTAGTAGTTTATGAATGTGTTTTACTAACTTTTATAACTTTTCCAGAGGACAGTAAGTAATGTCTATACAACAGGGGTGGATGTGTGGAAATATCATGTAATCTTAAGTAAAACAGAGCTGTTAGGCTGCTTTACGTATATGAAGCCTGTATGTCGGGGCAAACGCAGGATTTGTAGAGGGGGGTTTCCACACAACACCGCCAGTAGGCGTGACCAGCATACATGGGGGCGTGGCTATAATTTTAGACAGTGCTTGGCTGCTCTCCAACTCTTCCTATCCCCATAATATACATGGGCAATGCTGCGTGCACTACTGTTAGCAGCTCACCTTTTTCAAGCAGCAGAGCTATGTGAAGCGGGGGCAGGGTCCAGCCACCTAAATTATACAGTGCCCCAGGCTTGGAGGGGGTTTACAGGCACTAGGAATCCCCCTCTGTTTGCCTATGTATGTATATATGGATGTCCGATGAAAACTAAATCCAATTCCAAACGACCATGTCAGATGTTCAGCATGAGTGTCAGACAACCAAATATATGACAGATTGTCCACAATTGATCCAAACCACTCGATTCCAATGTGTACGGCACCCTCAGTAAATTGTAAAAAAATATTTTGATCTGCATTACCAAGCTAGCTGTGTGTAGTCTGTTAATTAGTAGATGTCTGGTCTTTGCATAATTAAGATTAGTTTAATAATGTATTATGGATGTTTGCTGTCTGTGTATTGTATGCTACTGTAAAATTCTTGTACCGCACACACATATATATATATATATATATATATATATATATATACACACACACTCATCTTATTATTTATCTTTTAATATTGTTGGAAAACTCCAGAGGAAAGTTCATGTAGATATGTGATGCATTGCAAGATACTATAGTGATTACACTTAGTAGACAAGACTTATTTCTAGATGGGTTGTGTCCTTGGAGGGAACAGAACATTGAAATATCCAGTGCTATGCGGAACTGCGGACATCTGACGATGTATGTTATGATCACATATTATACGTTTTCTGATTGTGGTATAAATAACTGATCTCTCCTGTGGAATACATCCGGTTCCTGTCCTGTTCTTTAAGAAAGATTGTTGGAACGTGCGTTTTCTGGGATTTGCTGCACAGACTCTTTAGATGCTTGCACCTGTTTTTTAAACTACTAAGTTAAGTAAACACTGTATCATTATATTTCCTTGTCAGTGGTTGTTCCTTCTTTGTCTGGTTCTAGAATTGTACAAGAGAACCTAAGTTTAAGTGAAGCTGAAATATTCAAGGATAACACCTACTCTTTGCTTACAAACTTAATCGTGGGGAATTCAATTGCTGACGATGTGGCGCGTGGACATTGAGCGCTGCACATTGCCAGCAATTACGGTAGAAATCTCTGCTCATTATTCCTCGCACCTCTATGGGGTGCAAGTAGAAATGAGCGGAGATTTCTTTCATATCTCTGTCGCGAAGTGTCTCCGAAATGTTTGTGAGAAACTTTGTGGCTAATTGACTTGTGTCCTATGGGCCTGAGTCATTAAAGAGAGCAAATCATAAAAAAGGAGTAACTTTGCACCTGGGTAAAACCATGCTGCATTGAAAGGGGAGGTAAATTTAAAAAATGGGGACTGGTTTATAGTTGGGGTAGGACGTGTCCTAGATCAACTTTAAATTTCAGTGTAAACATAAAGCTATCAAGTGTGCTTCATGAAAAAACACCCAGTATTTAACTAAACTAATTTGCACCCCTTGCATTGTAACGTGGTTTGTCCTGGAGAACATTTGCTCTTAGTTTTGCCTTACGTTTCGTAATGACACAGGTCCTATGTGTGTATATGGGGGTGGGGGGCATTGTGTATGGTCTTAAATGATTCTTGGTATGGTAATGATAAAGAAAAAATTAAGCCAGGTGAATATTGTTAAGAAAATAAGTGTGTATTCCATACTTCACTAATGTAAGATACTGAGGAATTCAGAATAAAAACAGCTTTATAATCCACTGCATCCATTGTGTTAAACATTGCATTCAAAAGCAGTGTATGTCGCAATGTAATCATGCCTAATGAGCACAAATTACAATCTGAGTATATTTTGCTTTTTTTTCTTATTTTTCTAAACCTTAATCTCTGTTCAGAAAGCTATCATTAGTCGGATTTGAAGTAAATGTGAAATAAGGAAATGGCAAAAATTACAGGTACCTGTGGTGAGTTCGATAATAGCTAGGTAAAAATATATGAAATAATTATATGGCTGGAGAGACTGAACAAGAACACGACTAAGAGGAACATTAACCTCGCAATTCCCATTTTTTTTTTTAAACACTGACTGTATTGACAGCATTACAGCGTTTTATTGTGTTTATTGGAGGTGCAGATTCTTTAATTTAATACAGCAATTATTGGTTTTAATAAAACGGCAATAATATTTTTTTAAGAGGCATGGCATTATCCAATGTGATTTGTAAAACAGGATGTGTGGAATTAAATATAATTGAATGTTGCCGTTTATTTCTTTTGAAGGAAATGCATTATTTTGATAAAATGTATTGTCTTGCTCCACAGTCAGATTTTCAATGCAATTTTTCGAAACGTAAAGATGTCACAGTTACACTTGTTTTCTATGGAAAGCATTTTCCTGGATCTCTGTACAGAAAGCTGTCGGAAACACTTACATTGAACCGCTTTCATCTCTGTTTCCTATTACTGTTTTACCTAATCTCTGGAGAGGTTCTACTTTGTATCCCACCTCCACTCTTTATTAAATCACTAAAATTACTTTTAACTTTTATTGTAGTCGGAGCAAATTTAACTCTTGCAGTAAACAGACTACAGCCCATGGTAATCTTCCCAAAATTCCTAAAGTAAATAGATCAGATATGTGCTTTAGTATCCTTGGTGGCTGTGGTTCAAGACAAAAGGAATCAATCTGGCATCACTGGACAGACAGAGAGCATTCCGTACCCTAGACTGACGCTAAAGGTTCTGCCTTTAGGGTCAAAATAAGATTATATCTAATGTGCTGCATTTTCTGGATTATCCCTTCCCCACTTCCTAGGAATGAATGGGTGTAATTGATTGTGTAGTTTCTTTGGGGATTTTTTTTTCCTTGTATTGTATTTGTGAACTTATTTTGTATATGTGCATATTTATAAAATTGAGAGGTGATTAAGGAAAAAGTAGAATGTATTTGATAAATTTGACAATAGCTTTAAAAACAGCGCATCACATAGAAATGGTTACAAATTTGCTGCTACCAGTTTGAGTAAACACATATTTAAAATTACTATGGCAAATCGGTAAACGAGAACTTAGCCAAAATATTTGTTATAATCGTAAAAACCTAATGTGTGCGAAACTACTCTTTTTTTTCTAGCTGTACCAATCCTTTATTTCTCTTGTGTGAATTTGGTTTCTAACACTTCCTATCACTTCAGCTTGGACAAATTTTTAATTTCTTTAGACACGTGAGCCCCCCAGTTAGCATTATTGTTGTCAGCACAAAGTCTCCGACTGTAATGAAGAAACTCCTGATAGCTGTTCTAGAGGGATTGGAGAGACAGAGTGCAGGGTTTGATGGGCAATTTATTTTTTGAGTGCTAAAAATAAAAGTCTACTTTTTATACTGCAGTCCACATTTAGCAGCAGGGGATCTGGCAGGGTGGGCAAGAAGGCAATTGACTTCATGTCCACTATTCTATTTACAGATGAAGACTACAGTGAACGAAGACTGTATCTTCTTCAATGCTGCACTCAGCACTGCAAAGTCACTGTATATAGCACCTGTATGGGCACTTATGTGGTCACCAAACACATACTGTCACAGGACTTCAGTAGATTATTATTATTATCACCATTTATTTATATAGCGCCACTAATTCCGCAGCGCTGTACAGAGAACTCACTCACATCAGTCCCTGCCCCATTGGGGCTTACAGTCTAAATTCCCTAACATGCACACCCACAGACAGACAGAGAGAGAGAGAGACTAGGGTCAATTTATTAGCAGCCAATTAACCTATCAGTATGTTTTTGGAGTGTGGGAGGAAACCGGAGCACCCGGAGGAAACCCACGCAAACACGGGGAGAACATACAAACTCCACACAGATAAGGCCATGGTTGGGAATTGAACTCGTGATCCCAGTGCTGTGAGGCAGAAGTGCTAACCGCTTAGCCACCGTAGTCATAACTACGGTGTAAAGTTCAGATTTGGGTTATCAATATAGGACAAGCACACAGTGAAACATACCGAATGCACGATAAGAGGAATGATAGAAATTGATGTGACCTCAGAAGAGCAATAAGAAGAATGAAATAAATTAGTGGTTTTATCTCTTCTGCGACAGATGTGATCAGAAAAGCAGTGAGGAATATTGTTGTCAATTATCCTTGTACATCTACAGAATTTCCGCTGTAGATCTCCCGTGGAGTCTTTCAAATATGGAACTAGTAATATTTGCTCTTGGTTTCTGTTATGAAGGGCGGTGTGTGCAGAACAGGTGTTTAGGAATGTATCAGCTGAATTTAAGGAGTGTCTAAGATAAACAATTTCCCTTCAGGAGTTCACTTTAGGAGTTTTACATGCGATGGTAAATTCTACCAAGTGTCTACTAAGAAAGGAATTGGTTACTAGAGAAGAATGATTAGATCATTGTAGAACAGGAACATGAAGAGCCCTCAGTCTCGTCCCATTCTGCCTCCACGTGAGATGGAGCTGATGAGCTATAGCTCAGGGAACAGAGACACCGTTCTGTGCTCTCAAACTCATAGGCAGAATGGACTTATCTTGGGCGCCTCAGATTGAAGTATGACGTAGCTATCCTCATCCGGGACACTGATACAAGTCTCATTAAAGGACTTCACACACAGTATTGATAAATGCAGCGCTTCTCAAATTATTCATGAATTATTCCAGTCATTGTATTACTGAGCTACATTGCTTTTTTCATATCTTGCCGTGGTCTATTATTATTTCTTGTTTTTCTATTGTCTGTTTTGTGTTTTTAGTTTTTAAAATAATAATGACGGCAAAAATACCCAAATTCGGTACAACAATGTCTTCTTAATGGTTATGTAAACATTCTTCTTTGGAAAGGAAAACGTTTATAAAGCTATTATGATACAAAACCACAGAAAAGCTAATTCCTGCACATTGGAATTGTGGGTAGAGCCTTGCAAATGTCCAAGATCTTTCCTAATCCTAAACATCTTATTCAAACGTATTACTGTAAGTTTCATCAGTATAAGATTAGGACTCTGGCATTTATAGTCAGAGGTTTGGAGAGTGTTTGACTGATGTCCTCCCATCGATAGAAAGAATTTACAGAATATAACATCAGTTTGCCACAAGATGGCAATCATGCGCTTTTCAATCTCAATGAAAAGAAAAACAGAATCCAACTATTCATTGCAAAGTGTATCTGCCTATAGTATTTCTTGTTTCTCTCAAAAAAAATTCCAATCCATTTTCACATTCTCCTTTAATTCTGTCTACTGCATTTAACTATATCATTAGAGTTTGTAGTGTACATTGATAGAGAGCAAAGTAAGACTTTATATCTTATTAGCAAGACATTTGCTTTTGATCAAATCCAGCCAGGAAGCCTGTTTTAAGAAAATTGTGCTTTGGGGTTGTAAAAAAAAAGGTTTCTCTAACTTAAAGCTACACCTGTCTTACTGTGTACAGATGCCATTTTTTTTTGTAGAATTAATATAAAAAGAAAAAAGTAAAAAAAAAGAGATTTTTGTTACTTAATAAACATGCTGTTCTCTACATCATATCTGATAGGCAAATACAGCATATATTTAGTGACTGGAAAAAATTCTATGGAAAACTGTTCATTTCATACATGGATGGCTATTTACTAACCTTGCTCAAATGTGCAAATCTGCTCTAAAACCATAGCAGCCAGTCAGATATTAGATATTGGTATATATAATTATAGACAATAGGGCTTATCTACTAACACTGCATATAGGTACAAAATTTGCACTTAACCACGGCAACCAACCAGCTTATAGCTATCTCTTTGTTGCCGGAATGTTCGGGAGACTCTCGAATTTCTGGGAATCCTCCCGGGAGAGCAGAGCAACCTCCCGAATCCCGGACAGATTGCTAAATTAAATGGAGGGGGCAGGGATTAGTGCACGAATCACGTGTCACCTCGGTCCCGACCCCTGCTGGTGTAGCGCAAAATGGCTATGACCGCTAAGGGGGCAGGGCTTAGTGACATGATTTTCCGAGCCCCGCCCCCACACACCAACCTGTCTCTGGACCTCCCGGAACAAAACAAAAAAGTAGGCAAATAGGAGCTATCTGTCTAGTGCATGTTAGGAAATGAAAACAAGTGCCTGATTGGTCGTTGTGGCTTAGTGCTAATGTTGCATCTACACTTAGTAAATGAGCCCTAATGACTGATTGTTTAATGTGAGCAATTTAGTAAATAATCCTTTGCCTATCATATGACATTGTTTAAGCTCTTCCTTAACGTCTCTGCACTTACCATGCCCAGCCTTCCCAGGGGACAGAGCAGGAGAAAATGGATTATGCCATCAATAACAAGCGTAGAGTGATACGATTGGTACAACTCTGGGCCAACCTGTACAATGACTTATTACGGGAAGATGAGGTTGCGATGGCTTTTCTAGAGGTGAGTTGTATCCATATTTTGGATAATTTAAAGAGCATGGAAGCTGTTTTGTGCCTTTATTAATTTCAGTAATATTTGACCAGTACTTATATTGGTATAATGAACATGTTACTGTATTGTATTAATTATCTACTCTTATTTCCCCAGAATCAAATATTTGCTACATTTTGTTACAAATCTCGTTTGCATGCCTAGATAAGCACAAATGCCACACACAATTTTGGGCTATTTTAGATAATAATGACCATTATGTCCCATAAAAACAACATGTGTGACTAGCTATTGACATATCATGTAAATCAATGAGCCCACACATATTCAGTAACCGATCAGAATTTCCTTTCTACCTGACAAAATATCATGTGTTTGAATTGAATTTTGATCTTACAGATTAGTCGTTTTGGGGGCCGCACTGTTAACACTGTCTGGCCAATTTGTTTGCAGACAACCAAATTGACTTACCAGATTGCATTTGTGTGGTTGGATTTTTGGTGCACAAATTACCATAAACAATCATTTACTAAAATTGATGAATATATACAAATATACACACAAGTGATGTAACCCATAGCAACTGCACTGGAAAAATGACAACTACATTCTGATTGGTTGCTGTCGGTTACAACATTTGCACCATTTCATTACCTAAACTCTAATGTGTTTCCACTTATTGAAAACTGCTAAAATACATTACGAGTGAACATTACAAGCATTTCAGCTACCAGTGGTTTAGATAAAAACCGGAAGCTTTTAATGGCATTCCAGTTAAGAAAACCTGCGTAGTTACGTTTCAAAATCATTAGTTCTTTTAGAAGCAAATGAGAAAGCATAGGCAGTATGTCTGCAGTACTCGTGCATTGATACCGTGCCCCTTGTGCTAATGCGAATCCAGTGGGAGAATTTGTATTTCTTCTCCCACACTACATTATAAGCTTTTATAAATGTCAATATGTTGCAATTTTCTTAAGAGACTTTACAATAGCTTCCACCTAAAAATATACATAATGATTGTGATAAGTGGGCAAGTCATTTAGAAGCATGATTTTTACACAGAACATGGATTTTACAGGCCTGTCTCCATGAGATGCACGGGTAACCTGTAATTAGACTGCACATGGCTTTTATTAGAGAGGGAGAGCAATCATTTTATACAGCACATCCAACTCTCTCTCTACCACTACAGGCTTATACCCTATTAACTAATTCAATTTTACTTTACACCCCTATAGAATGATAAACATCAAATTGATTTGACAGTATTACTAGAAAAATAGACTGTGCAGAACAAGGTACATTCCAGTGCCCAACCAAATTGTATTACTATGTAGTTGTTATATTACTGTGTATGATAAAGTCTCTTATCTCTGCATTTACATCCGATTTACATAATCAGTGTGATTGTGTGTTGTTGTTACCACACTTCTTTAGGATAAACACAGCTCATAGATATAGGATCTAAAGGCATTGTGTCAATTTGTTGATTGCAAACAAATTATTGACTATATATATATATATATATATATATATATATATATATATATATATTATAGTTACATCCAATGTTATATAGCACCAATGTACACTGTAAAGGGATGAGTAAGGTGTTGTGGCATTGATAACGTCAGGAATATGCATAGTCCGGTTAAAGATACAGGGCTGTGTAATTGGATGGAGCTATATAAAATACATTTTGTGAACAAGATTTTTTTACCTGAACAAGATAACAGAACAGGCAAATGCGCTTTATTTAGTGTTGATAGCATTTTAAGCCAAGGTGGGTATATACTCCCCAAATTAGTAAAAGTAAATAGTAAATAAAAGCACATGCAGCTAATTATATGCTTCCCCATAAACAGAGCTACCCAGGTCATAGTTTGCCTAAATAGTAAATACAGTCCATGACAATTGTGAAGACTAGTCATGGGAGTACCCCGATGTCACATTTTTAATCCATAGTTTCCCATAGTAGGTGCCCGGTTGGAGAGAATACGCTGAATGCTGCTTTTGAAAAATAGACAAGTTATAATCCAAATACTTTTACACACCTGCTTTCCAAAACGATGAAAGCCATTAGTACTGTAAATGATAGAAGTGTTTACACAATTTTAAATAACAAAATAATGATAAATTCATGGTAAGCACAGTCCTGGACAAGTTTTAAGACTAGACAATGAAGTACCGTAGAGTCATAATTTTTTACTCATAGTTTCCCAATTAGTGTTATAGATCTTAATATTGGGTTTAATAGCTACTTACACTGAAACAAATGAATATAATATTCATTACAGAAGCAAATTTTTGTGACTTTATTATTTTTGTTGTTATTTTTTATAAAAATAGGTTTGGAAAACGTCTTGCTGTACTGTTTATGTGATACAACGGTACTGTGTATTTGTATTGGTACTGTGTATACTGTGTATTTGTACTAGTTTTAATGGGAATCGTACTGATGTAATATGAAGTCGCTTATGACTGCTGTGGTTTTGTTTAAATGGAAATTGATATGGATGAACAAATATACCATACATAATGCAGTGTATCTGATACAGTATATTTATATTTAATCTGGTACGTATAAAGATTGTTCGTGAGTATAGATTAAACTCTTCATACCTGTCTCTATAGGAATTTTATGTCTCAGTATCAGATGACACGAGAACCATTGCGGCTTTGAAGGAACAGCTTCCTGAGCTGGAGAGAATAGTGAAACAAATGTAAGTACTATGCTTCTTTTATACTGCTTATATCGTTATGATCAAATCTCTGTGAACGGAAACATTTGTCACTTGTTGCAGAACCATAACCCTAAATCCTATTTGCATAAAAGGTCAGTGGGAAATAATATGGAGGCTACAAATATAACCTAAATAATAGTAAAAGTGCTGCGAAATATGCTGATGCATCGTAAATGTTAATTAACGAATAGTAAGCAAATCATTAGCTTGAAACATGTTTACTTTGTGGTGTATTATTAGAAAATGTTAATTCATTGGCATTGTTCCCTTTAAGATGTGTGATCTGGAATGGACAGTGTTCAACTGAATATGTTAGTTAAAATCCATTGTGCAGTGTTACACTGAACAGCAGATTCTAAGTCCTGCCCTTCAGTGCAGAGTTTTTACCAGATTAAGCGTTAACTCTTTCATTTTCATATCACTCAGTTTGCATGGGGCTTTGTTCATGGTGATAGATTATCATCATCTTCTATATATAGCGCCACTAATTCCGCAGCGATGTACAGAGAACTCACTCACACCAGTCCCTGCCGCATTGGAGCTTACAGTCTAAATTCCCTAACACTAGGGTCAATTTAATAGTCACCAATAAACCTACCGGTATGTTTTTGGAGTGTGGGAGGAAACCGGAGCACCCCCACTCAAACTTGGGGAGAACATACAAAATCCACATAGATAAGGCCATGGTCGGGAATCGAACTCATTAACCCCAGTGCTAAGAGGCAGAAGTGCTAACCACTAAGTCACCTTGCTGCCTGATGTAAGATTTTCCCAATTGACTAGACCTACAATGACGTGTTCCAGTTGGTTTGAAGGAGTGTTATTATGCTTTATAGCCTTCGGGTGTCACTTTTCTGAAGGGCTGCACCTTTTCACATATGTAGTAAAAGAGTAAGGTTTTACAATAAACTAGACACTACTCTAAGGACATCAAAATAAATCTAATCAAAATTATGAATTTTTCATACCAAATGAGCATGATCTCATCTTCATTAAATCATGACCATCACAGCCCTTGTACACACATGCAGTATAGTTGTCCTCATTCAGTATAGTGCAAACATCTCAAGCAGAAAGTTTGACCTAGTGTCTGGCACTTCTTGCCATTGATTGGTATCCTAGAGCTTTCTCGAGCATACTCTGCATAATAGGGGACCCATAAGGGAGATATCACAAAGAGGCTTATTTCATTTATTCATAAAAGTTAGAATTTTATATGGCTATCATATCTTTTATATGAAATGGAACTAAAAATCCACATAATTAAACGGAATCAAATTGCCTGCTAAGATCATAAGAAACACTTTGCTAAATGTGCTTTCTGGTCTCCCGTGGCAAACAAACGTAGCTTTCCAAGAGTAGACACTTGAAGTGCACATTCCTATTTGGTTATGCTAATAATGTCATTTGGACACAAATGAGCAATCAAAATTACTTGCCTAAAGTCTTCAGTGGCCCTCTGGTTGTTCTCTTCGACTGTTGGCCGAACTGAAAGCTGCCGCAGACTTCCCCAGCATGGAACTGTATAAGATCTCAGATGAATATTGTTCTTACTGATTTCTACAATTACTTTATTGAAGTAATAGCGACAAAATAATTCAAGTGCTTTTCACAAGTTCACATTTGCAGAAAATAAAGGACTCATTATGTAATGAATTCAGTATCATTTCTTAACATTTCAAAGTCTGGTATTAATTTATACTTTTAGTTCATACCACATAGCGCATTAATGTTGCTAAGTTAAAGGACTGGGCATAGTGTAAAGAGGAAAATTGTATAGTTTGTCTAATAAAATTAACCTTTCTGTGAAAATCTAGGCCAGCAGCAGACTGGATGAATATGATGCAGGGATGGAAATGGACTGTGAGTTTTCTATAAGGATTGTAGGCTTTAAAGGGGTTGTCCACGTAAGACTTATCCCTGTAGTGCATTCAGATAATGGCGCTACTTTCATTCCTGGTGCCTGCGTGGAAATTAGCGAGCTGTAGTTTGAACTACAATTAAATGTCCAGCCCTTCTTTACCTGGTTGGGCAGCACGGTGGCTGAGTGGTTAGCACTTCTGCCTTACAGCACTAAGGTCAAGAGTTCAATTCCCGACCATGGCGTTATCTGTGTGGACTTTGTATGTTCTCCCCGTGTTTGTGTGGGTTTCCTCCGGGTGCTCCGGTTTCCTCCCACTCTCCAAAAACATACTAGTAGGTTAATTGGCTGCTAACAAATTGACCCTAGTCTGTGTGTGTGCGTGTGTGTGTGTGTTAGGGAATTTAGACTGTAAGCTCCAATGGGGCAGGGACTGAAGAGTGAGTTCTTTGTACAGCGCTGCGGAATCAGTAGCGCTATATAAGTAAATGGTAATGATGGTTTAGAGACTGCCCTTGGGCAACATCAACCTGTCGTTCAATCTATGGGGTCTATTTACAAAAGTGCAATCTTCCATAAACCTGGAGAAAACTGCTCTTGTCCCTGGAGAATGGCCATATATCAATCTACACAATTTGTCATGGGGTTAATGGGGGAAGAATCAGAGATTTCTCCTGCATTAGCCAACTTTCCGTGGGTTACTTACCGCAGACCTCATAGAACTCTACGGAGACTGCAATGTTAGTAAATTATGAATCAGGGTAAATCATTGCTGCAAACTAACGCCATCTCACCAAGTACTTCTACGTGGTCCAGTGAGGCCGGAAAAGAATTTTGCTTGATTCCCTGCTGGGTCAGATCACTATGTGCATACGTGGACTTTAGCCACGCAATGCGGATTTTACTTTCTGCATTCGCCGGCAGCATGAAGAGTAAAAACAGTGTAGGTGGGGCGTCTTCGCTGCAGCTCCCAGAGCAGTCTCGGCATAGTCAATGGCGATTTGTAGCAATACATAATGAGTGTTACCGCTGCTCAATAGTAAATAGACCTCTATGACTCGCTGTAAAATTAGGGGGTAAACAGGGGAGTGCAAAGAGGTTCCAGCATTTGATCCGGACATGTGGGAGACAATACACAGACAGTATATGGTTAATTTTTAAGAGATGCACTGAAATATTTATTTTAATATAAAAAGGGGGTCATATACTCACCCTATGAGTGGCCATCTAGCACCATGACTCATTATGTAATACTGCTTATCCCCCAATAAATGGAGTGTGAGGATATATGTTATATAACACTAATTATTGGGGCAGCACAGTGGCCAAGTAGCTAGCACTTCTGCCTCACAGCACTGGGGTCATGATTTCGATTCCCGACCATGGCCTTATCTGTGTGGAGTTTGTATGTTCTCCCTGTGTTTGCGTGGGTTTCCTTCGGGTGCTCTGGTTTCCTCCCACATTCCAAAAACATACTGGTAGATTAATTGGCTGCTATCAAAATTGACCCTAGTCTGTTTGTCTGTCTGTGTCTGTGTGTGTATGTTAGGGAATTTAGACTGTCAGCTCCAATGGGGCATGGCCTTATCTGTGTGGAGTTTGTATGTTCTCCCTGTGTTTGCGTGGGTTTCCTTCGGGTGCTCTGGTTTCCTCCCACATTCCAAAAACATACTGGTAGATTAATTGGCTGCTATCAAAATTGACCCTAGTCTGTTTGTCTGTCTGTGTCTGTGTGTGTATGTTAGGGAATTTAGACTGTCAGCTCCAATGGGGCAGGGACTGATGTGAGTGCGTTATCTGTACAGCGCTGCGGAATCAGTGGCGCTATATAAATAACTGATGATGATGATTATCATCTAATAATGGCTGGCCTCGCACATGCTAGCATTATGGTAGATGAACCAGAGTGATTCATTTTGACAGTGTGAATAACCAATTGACATTTTAGCCTCAGTTACGAAAATATATTGAAGATTGACGTAGTATTCTCCAGTTTGGTGGTAGAACAAATATAATGGGTATTTTAACATATTTGTCCTAAAATTAGAACCATTGTCATCATACTGTATTGTGGTATTGGTATAAGAAGTGGTGGCTGAAACCATTTTAATTTACCCTAAGATCCATATTAATGTTATTTATGTGGGGTTTATGAAAACTGTTCTATAGGTAACTAGGTAGAAAAGAATGACTTGCTTATATCAACTAAACAATAGTATGATTGGTTGCTACGGGCAACACAGCCTGTTCTACACAGTAGTGAAGTCTGGATCAGTGTGTTTTACATATTTTAATTTCAAAATGAGCAAAAGAACATATTTCATTGAATATCTCTGGTGGCAAATTAATGTTATATATTTCAGTTATTAGTGTATAGTCTCTGATTTATCATGATGTCTGATGTATTCAAAACTGTAACAGATTGCAGTCTGTGTTGTTTCTAACATAATTTGTGCTATTTATATTTTGTAGATCTGAAGATGGAAAAGGGCAGCAAAAGAAAGTGAGTGAAACCTTCTGTTCTTTTATTATAACTGCATTGACATAAGGTTTTCATAGGATTAAATATGTCATATAAAATGGATGCTGATCTACATGCATTTATACAGTTAGTGTATGCTTACAGGTGCAAAACATTAATCCTTTACATGTATGTTTACTAAAATTGCATTTCGTTATCATCATCATTTATTTATATAGCGCCACCAATTCTGCAGTGCATATAAACAATTATGATTATGTCTCCAGAAATTATTATATTATTATTATTATTATTATTATTATTATTATTATTATTATTATTATTATTTTGTATTAAAATTCTTATTAAAATATTATAGCAATAATTAAATGTAATGGACAACACAGTTCAAGCCCACATGCAGTATACAAACTCATCCACATGGGAATAACGGTTGATAACGTTACAGGATCTTTGTTTTATTTTGTACTGCTCTGAACTAGAACTAGTTGTATGTCTATATTTCTGCTCTCCAGACAAAACACTTGTAACATCGTTGACATTGGGACATAATATTTTCTTCATGCTGTGATCAGATGAAAGTTTCTTACAGGAGTTTCTGTTTTCTCCTACTATCACAGAGCACACTTTTGAGGACTGGAAAAAGTAAAGGGCAATTTTCTAAAAAAAAAGATAAAAAAACACAAAACAAACAATGATACAGACATCAAAAACGAAATTGTTGTTTAAGAGTGTTTCCATTTCAGGGGCAAACACAGGATTTCTACAAGGAGATTTTCAAATGCACAAATTCTTTAATAAAACAAAAAGTATGCCACAGGTAACCTGCAAGGGACAATTGTTGTAGTGCTTTATGTAAATAGCAAGTACCAGCTCTTTCTTATTCACATATAGTGTAAGACATTATCTAAGATGAGAGACTGGCTGTTCATTTACAGTTTTGGAAAAGTATTGTCTGTGAACTTCTAGGACCTCATTTAGAGTCGGACGCAAAGTCCGTTTAAGAAGTGTAGGAGTGGGAGTGTGCCGCAGCTTGGTAGGGTATTACGAGTAGCAAGCAACCCCATTTGCGTCCCACTCTTAATACCCTATCGAGCTGTGAGCAGTTCCTGCAGCTAGCTAACCGCTTGCGCCACCTAATTCCTGCCGCACAGCTTTAGCCCTGTTTTGACGTGTGTTGCGTCTGCACCTCACTGCGACTAGGATGTATTTACGTGGTCACGCCTCCACAATTCCGTGTCCCTCCCATTCTCTCATAGTGAGTCGCAAGTGTTAATTGCATCCATGCAGGCGGATTTGGTGCTTTCTGCACATGCCTGGTAGTGTTTTTGGGTTAGATGCGCCTAAAACGGACTTTGCGTCCAACTCTAAATGAGGTCCCTAGTGATTAAGGTTAGTTTATTGTCTATATATGTTTTTATACTGCAGAGGTCACTTAGATAAGGCACACAGGATGATATCGGCAGCACATAAGAAGCTGCACACTCCATGGGGTTCAGGGTAAAGACAAAGGAAGGACCCCCAGACTGTGAATACTAGACATCAAAGCTTCACTAGCTCCTGAAAGAGTAGCAATGCTGTGTAGTTTATATATAGAGAATAAAGGCTTTTACACTGTACAAAACCATTTTACCTGCGGTTGCATCCACCATACAGTGTGTGTGTTTACGTGTGTTCTGTACTGCAGTATGGAAGATACATTTACCATAGAGACCAATGATCTCTATAATAACAAGTGGTTCTAGCTGTGTACAACTTGTGCTTGATGCAGCTGACTGAACTGCAGGTAAAATGCTGTTGTTTTATGGTTTCCTTGTGTATTGGAGTCCAAATACTGTAAATTAAGTCCAAGTTACAGTAACACATCTTATTCTTGGCCAGTTAATCTCATTCATCTACTATTGATTGGAATAATCTGGGTAATAACAATCTCAGAGCAGTAATACATTCCTGTATTATTTAAAATTAAATTATGAAAATGAGTTTAAGAAGAAACAACAATATTCAGATTTCGCTGATCAATGCTGGGTTTGTCTGGTTACTGAGGTGAGCTAGCTTCGGCTGTACCCATGGTCAATATGATGTAACACTTATGTCCTTCTTCTTAAATCAACAGCACAAAGTGCTTCTGCGGCAGTTCAGCACCGGGGATGAAAGGCTACAGAAGCGACAGCCAATACGAAGCACGGATGAAAGTAGGTTATCATGGGGGTTTTATGGATATTCTGGGGGTCTTTTTTGACATTTTGGAAAGTTTTTTCGTCTGGTTTGACACAACTGAGTGTGTTGCACCCAGGTTCATGTCTCCAGTGTACGTAATATGTACTAATGCGTCTTGTGTTTATTATTTATTTATTAACATATATATATATATATATATATATATATATATGTTTACAGCAGCTGTTGATATTTGGGAATAAACACAGTAATAAAACAAGACTGGGGGGGTATATTTACTAAACTGCGGGTTTGAAAAAGTAGAGATGTTGCCTATAGCAACCAATCAGATTCTAGCTGTCATTTTTTAGAATGTACTGAATAAATGATAGCTACAATCTGATTGGTTGCTATTGGCAACATCTCCACTTTTTCAAACCCCCAGTTTAGTAATTATACCCATGGGTATTAACAAACAGACATAGAGGTAAGAGGGCACTGTTCACCAGCTTACAATCTATCTATAATATAAATGTCTAGTGGCGTGTGTTAGTCTGTCTGTGTGTGGAAAAAATAAAACCAAGCTGCAGCGCCACCTGCTGGGCAGAGTTATACACTGACCTACTAAATTCTTATGTGTGTGAAAAAAAAAATCAGAAAGGGCTGAAATTTGGTATACTAAGATGTTTTTAATTTGTTAATTTAATTTGTTAATTGTTAAAAGTGTTTATAAAGATTTAAATAAAATATATACATATTTCTTGAAGGAGAAGTGACAGTTGGGAGTGGTTGGTGGTTGCCGGGGGTGACAGTGGGGAGTGGTTGGTGGTTGCCGGGGGTGACAGAGTGAGAGGAGTGTGATACTCAGGACCGCTGAGAGAGATTCCTGTGTCTGGATAGACATCTGGATAGATGTGGCGATAAAGATGAAGGATGAGGTGATGGAGAAAAATGATGAGGTGGTGACATGTGGACAAAACCACGTTAAAAAGGGCGCTTACGTCGGAGGAGGCCTGGGCTATGGCCCAAATGCATGACAAGAACCTTTTTAACACCTTAAGTAGCTTGATTTGACTAGAATGCATGAGTATCATGCACGGGTTAACTTGTAGTGAAATATGAGTTTAAACATAAGGTTAATTGCCACATAATGCATATTGGTCAATCCAAAGTTGTTAGTGGGGCAATATAAATATGACACACACCGTAATGTTAGTTTAGGGGTCTGAAAGTTGTTTTTACCTAAAGAGAATAAATGTAAGTTTCGAATTAACTGTATAGAGGGGTGGTCATTTTTAGAATAGTCTAGGTAAGTTAAGAAGGAGAAGGAATTTGATAAGCTTGCCTATAGAGGTGTGTTTTCAGGCTTGATTGAAGGTTTGGGAAAAAAATGTTGTACAACGGAGGGAAAAATGTCCTATAAACTGGAATGGAAACAAGTAATGTGTAGATGAGAGATGCAGATCTTTGGCACAGTGGAGGGATCAACTTGGGGAAGATAATGTGAGACAGGAAGAGATGTAGGCAGGTGCAGTTTTGTTAACGGCTTTATATGTTAGTAGAAGTATTTTTAATGGGATTCAGTAAAGTACAGGCAGCCAGTGTAGGGACTGACATATAAATGTAATATTGATGCTATGTGTTTGAGAAAGGCTGAAAGGCTTTAAGGAATATAACTTGCATGGCTACAATCAAATTACACTGTTTATGACACTTCCATTGCTATTGGAGTTTTGTTGTGTTTGGTATAGGCTGATTGAATTGTTATGTTCCATATAATTCTTTATAAGTTGTCAGGCTCTAACAGAGCTGGATTTCATTTTCCATCGACTTGTTGTAGTATGGGATGGGAGACAAATGTTATGATCAATTACCATTGCAAAGGTCAAAGTGTAAAAGAAACAAGGAAGACAATTGGTTGGTTAAATGGCTGTTTCTAGGGGCCATAAAAAAATTTTAGAGCAGAGTTTCAGGTTGTTCTGGGTCAGTTTACTAGTAAATGGTTTTTCTTTCCTTACAGGCGGTCCTGTTTTAAAGGGTCAGATCATCTCTCCTTAGCGTGACATAAGAATTACATAGAATGTTCACAAAAGAGAATAATATAATCCATTGTTCTAAGCCAAACATGAACAACTTTCAGATACTAAAGCATGCTGGGAAATTCAAACATGTGCAACTCCCACATAGTAAAGCATGCTGGGAAATTCAACTGCTGCAGGTTTTAGAGAAAATATTTAATGTATTTTATTCATAAATAGGTTTTATTTTAATGTCAGTTTGTCTATAATTATATGGGCATAAGTTAGTCTGCACATTATTATAATTGAGGGCTGCAGTATAACTGGATTTCAAATTCAGTGGTAATTTCAAACCTTATTTTATAGTTAGAATAGTGCTATATTGAAATAATAAATGGTAGCCTGATAATCTTAGGAACACTGTTACAATACAATACAATAAAGTGTTCACATTTCATGCAGTAAAAATGCAGAGGTATGCAGTTTCAATTCTGTTTTAATTTTGCATAGGATTTTAAAGAAGTAAATGATTAACTGTTCTGTTACATATTCTATTTTATATATATATATATATATGTATATATATATATTAATTTATATAGCTCATGTTCTCTGATGTTTCTCTTTTCTCTGCAGTTCTCTTCAAGGTGTTCTGCATTGATCACACATATATCACCATACGTGTACAAATGGCAGCTTCGGTGAAAGAAGTGCTGTCTGCTGTAGCAGATAAACTGGGCTCCAGAGAAGGCTTGATACTTGTCAAGATCAGTTCTGCAGGAGGTACTGTTTGACTATCATTCCCTCCACTCTTAGAAAATAATTTAAGAACTCAAGGTTAAACACAAAAATAGCAATGGTTTTATAAAAGCGTTTGCTATAATTTCAGTTGATTACAAACAACAGTACGATCCCCCACCGAGTAAATAGGCCAAGCTGGGTGCTGGGGAAGTAGATCTTTGCAGAAGACGGCTACGGTGCTGCCTTATAGGGTATCAGTGTTGCCATTTCCCAAAATATTACCAAAATGATCAGCTAGCACTGTGCTAGGAAACGACTCACTTTGCACAAATGGCCCTCCACAGCGCACAGTGTCCTTGTATTGTTGCAGAGCTGATGAAACCTGTTTAAGAAAGACGGATAAGCAGACAGGGATTTATTGATCCTTCTTACAGAAGGGACTGCAGGTACAATCACCACCACAACCTTTAGTTTTAGGACAAACCTGTATACCTGAGGAAGGTTTACAGAAACACCATTACCTTATTTACTAATTTATGTCTGGTATGACTTCCATAGTCCCATAAAGTCCACAGCTGGCCTAAAAACCATAAAATGAATCTCAGTTATTTAAGCTTTAATTATGTGGTAGACAAATACTGTATTGGACCATCCATGGGGTACTATAAACAGGGACTCGTTATTATATGAATGGACTCAAAGCAAATATTACAGTAGTGGGCCTCCATACCAACGAGTTCAGGACTTTGGCTAATGTAACAACTAAGGTTAAATTCCAATTTAGGACTTGGTCTAATGCTACAGGTTTTTTTTAAAGATTATAAGAAAGACCATTAGGTAAAGTTTGAGGTTGTAATTATTTATACGTTTCATTCTTTAAATTTGACCCAGAAGATCTCTGAATCAGCTTGATAAAGCAACAGAAAAATGACACTCTTATTTTAAGCATCAAACTTCCTATCTTACTAGGACACCAGGGACATGAGAAAGTAGTTTATTTATGTCATATTTATCCAGGCTTCATTACTACTAAGGGCTAGATTTACTAAGCTGTGGGTTTGAAAAAGTGGGGATGTCTCCTATAGCAACCAATCAGATTCTAGCTGTCATTTTGTAGAAGGTACTAAATAAATGAAAGCTAGAATCTGATTGGTTGCTATAGGCAACATCCCCACTTTTTCAAATCCGCAGCTTAGTAAATCTAGCCCTAAGTCTGTTAGTGGACCCTCTGTTCTGGTGGGCCCAGCTTTAATGTCCCGTATATACACATTCTATAATGCTCTTGTCTTGACTATCCACGTTCATATTTCCCATTTCGTATATCTACAGTTACCATTTTTGCTTTAAAGGTATACAACCCTTTTCTTTAATCCAGTTGATTAATCGTCCGTCACCACCTCCCTTAGTAAAGATTTCCATCACCTGATTACCTTTACTGTGGAAAACTCATTACTTTGTTAATGAAGAAATTGTGTTTCCACCAATCACAGTGGATCTCTTAGGAGGCTACATTTTGGAATTCTCAGTTAAAGGGTTTTAGGGGACACTAAAAGTTATTGATAAACGTGCAAAACTGTGGTAAAATGCGTGTAGTTTGTACATTCTCCCCATGTTGTTGTAGGTTTCCTCCAAATACTTTGGATTTCTCTCACAGACCTAAACCATTGTGGTCGGTTGATTAGCTTTTGATTAAATTGGCCATAGTTTGTGTGTGAGAGATAGCTACATTATAGTGTAATATACTGCCAAGAGCCAGGAACTGTAGTTGCTCCTCCAATTACCAATTGCTCAGAGCCAGAAACTAGCACATTGCCTGTAATTATCCAACTGTCCAGAAGCAGGAAGTAGCACAGTACCTGTAATTACCAACTGCCTGGAGTCCGTAACTGGTACTATGCGTGCGATTACCGACTGCAGTAGAAAGTGGCACAGTACCTGCAGTTACCGACTTCCCAGATCCAGGAACTTGCACTGTGGCAGCAATTACCAACAGCCTGCCTGGTGCCAGGGACTAGCGCTGTGCCCAAGATCATTGTTGCTCAGGGGCTGGTGCTATGCATGCATTTACCTCCTGCAGTAGAAAGTGGCACAGTACCTGCAGTTACCGACTTACCAGATCCAGGAACTTGCACTGTGGCAGCAATTACCAACAGCCTGCCTGGTGCCAGGGACTAGCGCTGTCCAGTGCCAGGAACTGGCACATTGCCTGTTGTTACCAGCTGCCAGGAGCTGGCACTCTGTCTGTGGTTATTAGCTGCCCGGATTGAGAGACTAGCACAGTGCCTGTGTCTGCCAGGAATTAGCACAGAGCTGTATTCATGAAAATGTATCTCCACAAACAGCTACAATTGCTATTCCTCTACCTCACTTATCAAGTGTTTCTCACCTTTCTCTATGGCAGTAACGCCTCAACAATGAGCTCTTTATATATGAATGTTTTTCCACCATAGTGTTTACAATATACCTGATATTGGTGACACTATAGGAAAACATTGTTCAAGCAAAATATGGAATTAAAGTAAAGCTTTATTCATTTACCTTCTCCATAATCTCTAGGGTCTACAAAGGTTCTTTTTAAATTGATATAATGACACCAATACATTATTTCTGTTGCATAAGCAGTGCTAATACGCTGTACATTATTATGTCACACATATTTTTTACCTCACTTTTTAATATTACAAATCATCTGTAAAATCTTGTAGATCTTTTTGCCAATGCATTGTTAGTCGGCCCAATCAAATACATTTCCAGCTCCGATGATATAATATGTTCAGAAAATGTCTTGCAATCTTTTTCTCCACACCAAGTCTTCAAACAAACACCAGAAATGTGAGATGAAAACCACTTGTCCTTTATATCAACAGTGTGTAGTATTTAGATTGTACGATATTGTGAGGGATTTAGAATCTGAACATGAAGCAGGGGCAACTCACCGTTATTACCATAGCAACCTCCTTACTTTAGAACAGCGGCCAATGTTAAACTGTAATAATCACTGCAGTGCTAGAACCTATTCCCAAACAAATAATACATCAACCTAGAAATGAATACAGAATCTGGCAACAATTAGTAGTGAACCTAAGTGGAAAAGCTAAAAGTAACATATTGTTCAATTCCTGACCTGTTGTGTCTATGTGCAGCGTCTGTCCCTGTAAATGTGAGCAAAGTGTGCCTGTCTATGTCTATATATGTCTGTCTATGTCTTTGTAGGTCATTTCTACAATATATATATATATATATATATATATATACATAAATAAATATATATATATGTGTGTATATATATATATATATATATATATATATATATATATATATATATATACCGTATTTGCCAGCGTATAAGATGACTGGGCGTATAAGACGACCCCCAACATTTCCACTCAAAATATAGAGTTTGATATATACTCGCCGTATAAGACTACCCCCTCTTCCGCACACCTTCCACACACCAAATAAAACGTAAAAGAACAATAAACAAAGCAGAAAATAATGCATACAGAATTGCCCCTACATGTATCGTGACCCTGTATATAATGGTAGTACATGAGGTAACCTGATAGTGCCAAAAACAGTGTGGTAAGAACCACAAATCCGGAGAGTCTGTCCCAGATGTAGCTGGGTAAACAACACTGAACAAAGTGTAAATGGTCTATTGTACCTAAAAAAACACTGGAATGATAGTCGCTGGAACAGACCAGGGGGAACAGATAATCCAAACAGAGTCCGTTCACAAATCTGGGAAGGGTGGGTAGTGGGTAGTGCACTTACCTTCCTCCCCAGGTTGGATGGTCTGGATGCCTCAGTCTGACTCTCGAATACCCAGGTCCTGTTCCTCTGTGACCTGTTGTACCAGTCTCAAGAAATCCGCACTTTCGCCTTGAAAACCTCCTGCAGTCCTGCCTGGAGACAAGGCTAGTAGCCGGGAAGGACGTTGGGATGTAAAAGTGCTGCGAGCTGCACGTCCATGCAGAGATCACTTCACGGCCGGAGATGGTAAGCGGAACCCGCTGGCGTGTTGACGCGGTTTCGCGCATGCGCATATAGGCTGGTCAGCGCTTCAGTCTCCGTTGATATGCTGTCCCAAGTGCACCCGGCGTATAAGACGACCCCCCAACTAGGAGGCATGTTTTTTAGGGCAAAAAAAGTCGTCTTATACGCCGGCAAAGACAGTATATATATTAGCAGTACATATCTATTATATGTGTATATATTGTGGGCCTGAGTCATTAAAGAAGGTAAGGTAAAAAAAGGAGTAAATGTTCCCCGGGACAAACCATGTTACAATGCAAGGGGTGAAAATGAGTTTATTATTTTGCACATATGTTTAAATACTGGCTGTTTTTTCATCTAGTACACAAATACTTGATAGCTTTATTTTTAGTTGGGGTAGGACATGCCCTACCCCAACTATAAATCTGTCCCCACATTTTATATTTACCTTATTAAAGTAATTGTATCGTTTTCAAATAAGCATTGCCCAAGCGATTGTATTGTGTTTCTAACGTACAAAGTGATTTATTTTAGCAGATGTAAAAAGTTAGCAGTTCAATACATTATTATATAATACAGTACAGTACAGCCAATACCAAAAAATAAATACATACCGCTGCTATCGCATGTGCTCGCTGTGCTCCCTTGGGACCCAGTGAGCAGTATATCCCTATGGAATACTGTGGTCAGAGTAGACTGAGGCTAGTGGGGGTGCAGCTATGATTATATATACACATTCAGTGTTACAGAGAACAATGCAGATGACGTGGCTTGCTTCTATAGGTCCAGACATCAGATGGGTCCAGGGTAAACAGGTCATAGGCTAGTTCAGACTAAGGAATCCAAAGGTGGGGGTCGTCTCTTCAGGGGATGTGCTCCAGTTACAGTTAAACCATTAGCATTTCATAGCCAGCATCATACAAAGGTTTATTCCCCAACATCAATAACTAAAGTATGCAATGTGCGATCTCTTCGCCGAATGCACCGGACAGCTGCTGATGAATAGGGGTTTAATATGATACTAGACATGACACCTTTCCTATAAGCTGAACCTTAAATATCACTGAAGTGTACATATAATCATATTATATAAACTAATAATAAACTAAATACTATCTGCTCATAAATGACTGTGTAACGGAACCAATATGAATATGAATTACATAAATAACTAAATGTTGTAATGCGAGTGTGTACGTGTGTATTTTACCGTGCGATCGCACCACGCGCTGTGTTAGGTGGCGTACGGATCTGTTACGTGGCGTACGAATCGCAATCGCACGGCAAAACAATATTAACCAATATACTTTCGTTCATCCAATTATACGACTTCGACAACCTCTCCCTTCAATACAACATGGTTTTGCCCAGGTGCAAAGTTACTCCTTTTTTATGCTTTGCTCTCCTTAATGACTCAGGCCCTGTAAGTATATGGCATATTTGTATATTGGTATCTTCTTAGTGGTTTATTTTAAGCTACGTTTGTTTTGATTTTTTTGGGTGTCTTCGCCCCCTCTAGAAAAGCATTCCATTAAAGGTCATGCATGGACAATTTTTAGCTATTCTTAATGATCATAGTCTACCCTGCTACTATTCAAGTGGTATGGTTTTCACATCTCTTAACATAATTACATAGTTAATAAGGTTGTACAAAGTATTTATGTCAGTCATAAAGTCTTTCACAGATGCCCATTCATGTCGACACAGAAGCAGGCGAAAATTCTAATTGTATGATTGCCAGTTTTCCACTTAAACGGTGACTCTGATGTGGCAGTTGGATTTCATCGGCTTTAATATTTATAAAGTATCCTACTTTGCTAAAAATATATTCAGCCAAACACATTATTTAGTAAGTTCTTTACAGAAAAGGAGTTCTATTATGAACCACATATGTTTTTTGTTATGTCTAAGGCACATGGTAAAATATATGTTTTAAAGATTAATTGGAACTGTGCAATGTTCAGCAGGTCTCTAGGAGAGTTAGTAAACTAATGCCAGTAAGTGTCTAGTTTAAAAAAATATATAGATACCACATACTTACCAACTTTGTATTCTTTGATTCCGGGAGCCTGCGGGGGAGGTGGGCGTGGCGGGGGCTCCAAAATGCGTGTCACTTTGGATGGGGGGCGGGGCCAAACTGGGAATCGAGGCGTTTGGGACCTGATTCTGCCCACTTCACTAGGAAGTGGGACACTTCCTAGTGAAGTGGGCAGATCCGGGATATTGCCACACTCTCCTGGGAGTCTGTGAGACTATCACAATATGCGGGAGTCTCCCAAACATTCCGGGAGAGTTGGTAAGTATGAGATACCACATATAGTTAACAGAAAACTGGTCAAGTTTTCAGGCTCTGCAGCTTGTGAGTTTGCTGATTGATGTGTTGGGAACGTCTCATAAGAAAACGGTATCCCTAAAAATAAATATCCATCCAATTTTTGAAGACTACAAACATATAGCATTTGCAAGCAGCGATTCACTATTGGGCTAACATTTTGCACAACTGTTAGGAGTAAATGAGAAAGAACAAATAGCTGTAGCATGCAGTAAACAGTGTAGTGCTTTCCCTAATATATATGAAAGCCTCTCTCTCATGAGTTTCTTTGGTATGTACACTGTTTGCTGCTCCTTTATTCCAGGCTCATCCCCCATGTAGTAGAATTATTTCCTAATAAAGATGTAAAAATATGTACATATACACTGCGGGCCTGATTCACAAACCGCCAATTTTGTGCGTACAATCCGCAAAAGCAATCTACACATGGCCAGAACAGGCTCATACGCCACACAGCACAGCAATGTTTAATTCATCTTCAAATGCAAAAGACACTTACTACAGCCTATGATTTCAGGGTGGGAACAGGGCGGGGAAGGGGCGGTTGCTTGTACTCAATGTACACCAAGGATACGCAATCGCTAGCATATGCAGCAGCGTCCGATTCAAGCTCTGGGCATCTCTCAGGTACTTATTTTTCAGCCGTATCTCTTAGTCCAGCTACAGTCTAGTATAAGGGCTAGATTTACTAAACTGCGGGTTTGAAAAAGTGCAGATGTTGCTTATAGCAACTTATCAGATTCTAGCTGTCATTGTGCAGAATGCTCTAAATAAATGAAAGCTAGAATCTGATTGGTTGCTATAGGCAACATCTCCACTTTTTCAAACCCACAGTTTAGTAAATATACCCTAAGTGCCAATTAACAATAAAAAAAAAAAAGAAATAAAATTGAAAAAAAAAACAAAACACTAATTTTTAAATGTTTTATCATTAAAGCCTATATTATTAACAGGTAACATTAATTGAATAGTTGTTTTTTTTCTGTGCGCTCTTTGTGATTTTATATTCTACATATACATTGGGCGTATCCTGCAGTGTCTTGTAGAATAGAGCAGACCTACACCCGTATTCATCACCACACATATCTTCATATCCGCTCCTTGTTAAATTCATATAACCAATTTATGTGCATTTTGCACACTTTGCACTGAGTAGGAATCCCTTGATGAATTAGGCCCTACATGCCCAAAAGTATGTGGACACCTGAGCATCACATCCATATGTGCTTGTGAAACATCTCATTCCAAAACCATGGACATTAATATGGAGTTGGTCCCTCTTTGCTGCTATAACAGCCTCACTCTTCTGGGAAGGCTTCCACTAGATTTTGGAATATGGCTGCGGGGATTGGGCAATAGGACCTGGCTGGCACTCGTAGTTCCAATTCATCCCAAAGGTGTTCAGTGGGGTTGAGGTCAGGGCTCTCTGCAGGCCAGTCACACTCTTCCACACTATACTTGGGAGACCTCACTTTGTGCACAGGGGTACAGTCATGCTGAAACATGAAAGGACGTTCCCCAAACTGTGGACACAAAGTTGGAAGGACACAATTCCCTACAATGTCATCGTATGCTATAACATTAATATTTCCCTTCCCTGGAACTAAGTGAGCCAGGCCCAACCATGAAAAGCAGCCCCAGACCATTATTCCTCCTCCACCAAACTTTACAGTATGCATTCAGGTTAGGAAGCGTTCTCCTGGTATACGCCAACCCACATTCCTTTGTCAGACTGCCAGGAGGTTCAGCGTGATTCCTCATATATAGTAACCACATTATGGAGCTTCAAAGTGTTGCTCTGTGGTAAGGTCTATAGGAAGGAAAGGGTGGCTGTGGGCTCATGTATGAAGACATACAGATGTTTTGTATAAGTGAACGCCAATGGTCACTGAAAATGTATCTTTCTTTTCACTCCCAGAAAAAGTGGTGCTGAAACCAAATGATGTTTCTGTGTTTACAACACTCAGCGTGAACGGACGTCTGTTTGCTTGTCCTCGAGATCAGTTTGATTCCCTGGTATGTACTCTCATGATGACATTGATACATCCCCATTATATGCTTATTATTTTAAATATTGTATACTTTTTATGTGCATTAAATTTTGGGTTATTGTTTAAATGGTACAGCTTTATGTACAGTGTATATGTAACATATCACTCGTCAATGTCTAATGTGTATATATATATATATATATCTGTTACTGAAAAGCTAAAATGACTATTGATCTTGGTGAAGAAACATAACAACTCTGTAACTAAATATTTGTCATTACTACAAGCTGAATTTAAAGCGGATGTTTTGTGGCACATGTGTCTGCCAGCATGAAAATTCCTTTATTAATGTGTAATTACAACTAAGCTATTCTCATTTACTTAATAGAGAAGCGACGTAGTATGCAGCACAGTGGCCTAGTGGTTAGCACTTCTGCCTCACAGCACTGGGGTCATGAGTTCGATTCCAGACAATGGCCTTATCAGTGTGGAGTTTGTATGTTCTCCCCGTGTTTGCGTGGGTTTCCTCCGGGTGCTCCGGTTTCCTCCCACACTCCAAAAACATACTGGTAGGTTAATTGGCTGCTATCAAAAATTGACCCTAGACTCTCTCCCTCTCTGTCTGTCTGGGAGTGTGTGTATATATTAGGGAATTTAGACTGTAAGCTTCAATGGGGCAGGGACTGATGTGAATGAGTTCTCTGTACAGCGCTGCGGAATTAGTGGCAGTATATAAATAAATGGTGATGATGATGTAGTAGAGGCTTACATCAAAAACTGTTTTTTGGGTGGGATAGACGAGAAATTAACCTAAAAGAATCACCATACATATCCAAAAAATATCTGATCCATATAAACTATATGTAAAGTGTAAAAAGGATACAATGGCAGCAAACGATCATCAGGTTGTCTTGTTTTGAGCTGTTCCTCTAAGCATGTTTATGGTTAGTCATTGTTAGGAATACTCATCCCACCCGTAGAACTATAGGAACTTGTAACCAGTAGTCTATTAGTGACCGTAAGAGCTGGACACACTGTAAGTGTATATGGCAGTGTACAAGTCTGTACACTTTAATTTCACATTAGCCATAAAAGGCTGGTATTGCTTGTGGTTTAAAGTAATAGTATGGATATGTCATTTCACGTGTGAGAGTAGGGTAATCAGGGTCTTGATAAATTTGTACGTAAAAGATTTTTATTGTCATTTTTCCAACAATAACTCTACAAACTGTTAAGTGGCAGTTTTGGGCTTGCTTTTCGGAGATTCCACTTAAAGTCATGTACTGATTGTTATTGTAACATATCATCTGACAGGTCAGTTATTTCTAAGTCACAGTTTAGTCCACACTTTGTTGAACACATGAAAACAATAATGTAGAAGTGGTAAATGCAATATGCGGATTGTAAATAATGTTTAGCTCACGCAGTAAAAGTAACTTTTAATTCTAATTTTTGTCATATTTTAATCACAATTATTCTTTAATGGCACACACATCGAAGCTGAAATGTTTGATTATTCGAGAAACGCAGCCCAAGAAATGTTCACAAATATCTCTGTCCGTCCCGAACAGATGAATGAGAGAATTCTAATATAAACAATGTCAATGTCTTCTAATTTAGGCACCAATTCCAGAACAAGAGGGTCCATCTGTCGGAACCATGTCAACATTTGAACTTATGAGTTCAAAAGACTTGGCTTACCAGATGACAATCCACGACTGGGACCTCTTCAATTGTGTCCATGAGGTGTGTAGACTCGCAGAAATTTCCAAGCACCCCCTCGAAACAGATCTCAGCCAAGAAATCAGAATTCTTTGGCCCTTCATAACAATGGTGTTTTTTTAACAGTTTGGTATTTTGTGATGCATTTACTTGTAATCCACTGTACCCCATTAATTATTAAATATAAAATATAACAATACTTGGGATAAACACTGTGGGCCTGATTCATCTTCGGACGCAAGTTGCATTTTCAAAAAGAACACAGAACTTGTGCATAGTTCCGACCGTATTCAAATCAAAGCGTATCTCAAGATACGTTTCCATTTGAATCTGGGTGTAAGTACGCTCTACCTAAACGCTACTTGCTGTATGTAGACAGACAGAACAGACTGCAGTATAAGCACAAGCGTCTGTTCACTAAAACATCACATCAGAACACATGAACAACTCTTAAATAGTAGAATCATTACTAAAAATATGGGTTTAAAAAATAAATCCATCAATAAATATGCGTACTGTACATTCAATGCGTTTATATAGTCTATCTTACTTGCATACACATGCTCTGTGCAGGGCCGGATTAAGGGAATGGAGGCCCCTGGGCTAAGAGAGTCTCTATACCCCGTGAGGGTTCCCCTGTGAACTGAGCCTCCATTCCCCCACCACCGACCCGATCATTAATGCTGCTGAGCACTTTTAAGGGCCCCCTGGATGCCTGAGGCCCCTGGGCTGTAGCCCAGTTAGACCTCGAGTTAATCTGGCCCTGGATCTGTGCTAGCTAGTGGCACGCATAGGTGTAGTTCAAGCTAAAATAAAAGCTATCTAGCGTACAGAAATTGCTATAAAGAAGAATAGCCTCCAATGACTCTACAGTAAAGTTTCATATCTCCAGATACTGCAGAACTACAAGTATCTGGCTAGCTACAGAAAATATGTGGCAACCTGCAGCTCTCCAGATGGTGGCCACACTGATCTAGTGTAATCCCTCCTTTCCTGGCTCCTTGGCCAGACTTGATACCCTGAAAGGAGACACGTCACAAGTCGATCCATCCACTTGACAATAAGATCTACAGTGCTGCCACTTGTGATTTTTTTTCTGAGAACCCCCAGGGAACACTTCAGGTACCCCTAGAGGTTCACTATGTCATTGAGGTTAGCAAGTGCTTCACAATAAATAATGAATACTAAAAGATGGCTTTTACTAGGCATCTTCTATTTAAAAAATCAATTTGTCAATAACATTTCTACTACAGTCTTACATATCTACAATTAACTAATCATTTCCTCCTTTCAGCTGGAGCTGATCTATCACACCTTTGGAAGGCACAATTTTAAAAAGACAACAGCCAATATGGACCTCTTCCTGAGACGTTTCAACGAAATCCAGTTCTGGGTTGTTACCGAGATTTGCCTGTGCCCACAACTCAGCAAGCGTGTTCAACTCCTGAAGAAATATATTAAAATTGCAGCCCAGTAAGTACTTTTGTAGCAATTTCCAAAACAGTACGAAAAACATAAGGGATCATTTTTATAGTCTAGAAGTATTTTACTTTTATGTGCATTACAGCCTTTTATTACTTATTATTCCCAGTGCTAGAAAGATTTTTTGGAATAAAGAAATAATGCGTAGTGAAACATTTTTTTCACCATCCACTAGAACATGGTTCCTGTTTAGGCTGGGGGCTGACTGCTTATCCACAGTAGGCCATCAGCATGACCTCTGACAGCCTGGTACTGCACTCCTATGGTTTGTCTATTTAAGCCTGCTGCTTAGAAGGCTGTTTTTTTCCTCTCAAAATCCTTTTTCACTTTCAGCAATTGCATTAAAAAAATTGCTAAAGGTGTTTTTATTCTACCATTTATAGCTTCAAAAAGCAGCGGGGCACCGAACAAAAAACAAAAATCCTTTAAAGACATAAATTTCAAAATGTGTTCACGTTCAGCAGCGGGAACCAAGAAAATACTTAATTACGACCAATTAAAAATATAACAATCTCTAAAGACTATGGAATTTAGAAAAAAAAAATCCTTAAACAGAAATTCGAAAGTGCATGGCAAACAAAAAGACAGAGGGCTAAGTGCAGCGGCTCAGTAATTCTGGCCAACGTCATGTTTTTATCCTTCTAATGTGGTTAATTTAGTCTTAGAAAGAAGAAACTGTTTACTTTCATTTTACTAGACCTTACACGGGGCTAAAAATAAAAAAAGGCTAAATGTACCTTTTAGTGCTGTGGGTTCCCACTGAGACTTCCACAGAACAAATTTAAGTAGACAAAAGCCGAGTTGGCATAAATCAAGCTCCACTTCTAGGGCGATTCTGTGTAAAAGAGCTCAGCTGGGATTTCTACTGCAGGGACAGTTATACACTAGAGGACAGCGCTCAGATTATTTTTGCAATAAACATACATTTGTAGGTTAAATATTTTACTAAAATAGGCATAATAGTCTCAAAATGTATATTTTGTAAATATGTCCCTTCCTATCTTTGTGTTATTTCGCTTTTATTTGTAAAGTTATTTTAATAAGTTATTAAACTTTAAATCTAACACTACATGTATCTGGTAACTGTCCTCCTCACCACGCTCACGTTCTCTGCATATCCCTGGCCCCAGATCACCATATCCCTGGCCTCACATCACCATATCCCTGGCCTCACATCACCATATCACTGGCCCCACATCACCATATCACCGGCCCCACATCACCATATCACCTACTCAATGGGTTTGAATTTACTGGTAGTGATTTTAAACCCACTGACATTGGGCAAATGATGCAGTGGTGGGGACAGGATAGAAGGATTCATACAGTCTCTCTTTCATCGAAGTGGATGACTGTTAATGGGAATGTCTGATGAAGAGGACAGTTATCAGATGTAGGAATGACACGACTGTCCATGAAGAGGATAGTTATCAGGTACAGGTATGATACGACTGTATGTGAGATTATCTGGTGAAGAGGATAGTTATCAGGTACAGGTATGATACGACTGTATGTGAGATTATCTGGTGAAGAGGATAGTTATCAGGTACAGGTATGATACGACTGTATGTGAGATTATCTGGTGAAGAGGATAGTTATCAGATGTAGGAATGATACGACTGTCCATGAAGAGGATGGTTATCAGGTACAGGTATGATACGACTGTATGTGAGATTATCTGGTGAAGAGGATAGTTATCAGGTACAGGTATGATACGACTGTATGTGAGATTATCTGGTGAAGAGGATAGTTATCAGATGTAGGAATGATACGACTGTCCATGAAGAGGATAGTTATCAGATGTAGGAATGATACGACTGTCCATGAAGAGGATAGTTATCAGGTACAGGTATGATACGACTGTATGTGAGATTATCTGGTGAAGAGGATAGTTATCAGGTACAGGTATGATACGACTGTATGTGAGATTCTCTGGTGAAGAGGATAGTTATCAGGTACAGGTATGATACGACTGTATGTGAGCTTGTCCAGTGAAGAGGATAGTTATCAGGTACAGGTATGACACGACTGTATGGGATCCTATCTGGTGAAGGGGATAGTTATCAGGTACAGGTATGATACGACTGTATGTGAGATTATCTGGTGAAGAGGATAGTTATCAGGTACAGGTATGATACGACTGTATGTGAGATTATCTGGTGAAGAGGATAGTTATCAGGTACAGGTAAGATACGACTGTATGGGATCCTATCTGGTGAAGAGGATAGTTATCAGGTACAGGTATGATACGACTGTATGTGAGCCTATCTGGTGAAGAGGAGTTATCAGGTACAGGTATGATACGACTGTATGTGAGCCTATCTGGTGAAGTGGATAGTTATCAGGTACAGGTATGATACGACTGTATGTGAGATTATCTGGTGAAGAGGATAGTTATCAGGTACAGGTATGATACGACTGTATGTGAGATTATCAGGTGAAGAGGATAGTTATCAGGTACAGGTATGATACGACTGTATGTGAGATTATCTGGTGAAGAGGATAGTTATCAGGTACAGGTATGATACGACTGTATGTGAGCCTATCTGGTGAAGAGGATAGTTATCAGGTACAGGTATGATACGACTGTATGTGAGCCTATCTGGTGAAGAGGATAGTTATCAGATACAGGTATGATACGACTGTATGTGAGCCTATCTGGTGAAGGGGATAGTTATCAGGTACAGGTATGATACGACTGTATGTGAGATTATCAGGTGAAGTGGATAGTTATCAGGTACAGGTATGATACGACTGTATGTGAGCCTATCTGGTGAAGGGGATAGTTATCAGGTACAGGTATGATACGACTGTATGTGAGATTATCTGGTGAAGGGGATAGTTATCAGGTACAGGTATGATACGACTGTATGTGAGATTATCTGGTGAAGAGGATAGTTATCAGGTACAGGTATGATACGACTGTATGTGAGCCTATCTGGTGAAGAGGATAGTTATCAGGTACAGGTATGATACGACTGTATGTGAGCCTATCTGGTGAAGAGGATAGTTATCAGGTACAGGTATGATACGACTGTATGTGAGCCTATCTGGTGAAGGGGATAGTTATCAGGTACAGGTATGATACGACTGTATGTGAGCCTATCTGGTGAAGGAGATAGTTATCAGGTACAGGTATGATACGACTGTATGTGAGATTATCTGGTGAAGGGGATAGTTATCAGGTACAGGTATGATACGACTGTATGTGAGATTATCTGGTGAAGAGGATAGTTATCAGGTACAGGTATGATACGACTGTATGTGAGCCAATCTGGTGAAGGGGATAGTTATCAGGTACAGGTATGATACGACTGTATGTGAGCCTATCTGGTGAAGGAGATAGTTATCAGGTACAGGTATGATACGACTGTATGTGAGCTTGTCCAGTGAAGAGGATAGTTATCAGGTACAGGTATGACACGACTGTATATGAGCCTATCTGGTGAAGAGGATAGTTATCAGGTACAGGTATGATACGACTGTATGTGAGCTTGTCCAGTGAAGAGGATAGTTATCAGGTACAGGTATGATACGACTATATGTGAGCTTGTCCAGTGAAGAGGATAGTTATCAGGTACAGGTATGACACGACTGTATGTGAGATTATCAGGTGAAGAGGATAGTTATCAGGTACAGGTATGACACGACTGTATGTGACATTATCAGGTGAAGAGGATAGTTATCAGGTACAGGTATGACACGACTGTATGGGAGCCTATCTGGTGAAGAGGATAGTTATCAGGTACAGGTATGATACGACTGTATGTGAGATTATCAGGTGAAGAGGATAGTTATCAGGTACAGGTATGACACGACTGTATGTGAGATTATCAGGTGAAGAGGATAGTTATCAGGTACAGGTATGACACGACTGTATGTGACATTATCAGGTGAAGAGGATAGTTATCAGGTACAGGTATGACACGACTGTATGGGAGCCTATCTGGTGAAGAGGATAGTTATCAGGTACAGGTATGATACGACTGTATGTGAGATTATCAGGTGAAGAGGATAGTTATCAGGTACAGGTATGATACGACTGTATGTGAGCCTATCTGGTGAAGAGGATAGTTATCAGGTACAGGTATGATACGACTGTATATGAGCCTATCAAATACATGTAGCAGTAAATACTCTGTTAGAAAGTGTATCCACAGATACCCTCCAGGCTGGCACTTATATTTATAATTATAACCCTTGGTATCTAATATGTCTAATTTTATTTGAAATAAAAGTTCACAAAGGTAGATTTATTGTGCTCTTTAGCTCCTGGGATTTATTGATTTTGATTGGACAAAGTCCTCCTTCGCTGTGAACTGCAGCTTCTGCTTTTATATAAAGATTTCAGCCCAATTCCAGACACAATCAGTTGTCATCCAGCTAAATTCCGTACTTGTCTTCAAACATTCCATCTGTACATTCATAAAAAAACATCTCAACGGGTGAAAGCAAATGCATAGAACATAGATTGACACACTGATGTACAAATTGCAGTCCATGTAGTCCTTTGCTATTAATTGTCTTCTTTAGGCAATATTACAGACTCAGGACTGGTACACCAGCTAAAATCAGAGGTGTCTTGTAAACAATAGCCCTCCCACCACCACCACATTATCACTGACCTTGGTATTCCAGTTTTTTAGGATTCCTACACCATGGACATTTTAATCAGGCATTCAACGTGCATCCTTAAAGCCTACTAAATGTCCTTTAATGCTGTTACTCCAAAATATATATGTAAGCACATTGCTTGTAGCATTCACAAGCTTAAATGCTTTGTATATAATACACTATGCTGCAGGCAGGCTTTGAGAACACACTTTTAAAACTCTGTTAACAGCGAGAATAAAGTACAAGGTTTTGTCTTTGCTTTTAGCAGGCGTTGTTTTTCAACACACTTATGCACAGGGCCTGAAAACTCAATATCTACTCAGCTGGACTTGGCAAGGTGGACTGCTTTTGCTGATTAAATGTTTATATATACAAAAACGTTGATGAAAACCAGAACCAGCAATATAAAATTTTAAAACAGGTTTTAACTTGAAGCATTTAAAATGCAAATAACCAGGGGCCTAATTCATTAAGGATCTTAACTTAAGAAACTTCTTATTTCAGTCTGTTGGACAAAACCATGTTACAAAACAAGGGGTGCAAATTAGTATTCTGTTTTGCACATAAGTTAAATACTGACTGTTTTTTCATGTAGCACACAAATACTTGATAGCTTATTTGTACACTGAAATTTAAAGCTAATATTTGTGTGTTACATGAAAAAACAGTCAGTATTTAACTTATGTGCAAAACAGAATACTCATTTGCACCCCTTGCAATGTAACATGGTTTTGTCCAGGAGACTGAAATAAGAATTCTCTTCATTTAAGATCCTTAATGAATCAGTCCTCAGGTTCTTAGTCTGATGTTTTGGACATCCGTGTGTCTTTTCCTAGCTGTTTATGCTGGTACAAATGGTAAGAAAATGATCATCCTGTCTATTCTTAATTAATTGCACAACTGTACAGTTCAACAACATAAGTCAGCATTATAGAAAGTGCATATGCTTTTGGTCTGTGACTACTGCTTGTGATATGTACATGTACATAGCTGCTTTATATGTGCTATCAGCGATGAGTATGGAATGTGCAGAAATGGTAAATAATAAATGCATTGCCCCTAATACTTCTCTTTTATCTCCTGAATATATTCAACCATTGCTGAAAACAGCATAAAGAGGACTAGGGAAAAATAAAGCAATGTATTGAGTAAAATGTGTAGGAAGATATATATACAAGCAATTAAATCAGTAAGTAGTCTGATGTTGTATCAGTTTTATAAGTACATTCTGATACCACCTGTCTTACATGGGTGCTGTTCCAAAATAAATATATTAAACTCATTTTTAAACATCTGTGTGTGCCTATTACTTCTAAACATTTTCAGCCTGCCAGAAAAGTCCTAATTTTGCCACACCTGTATGACTAAAATTGACCGAATTTTTAACTGAAAAACACTGTTTGTTTGTTTGTTTTTCAGTTGCAAGGAATATAAAAATCTAAACTCGTTCTTTGCGATTGTCATGGGATTGAGTAATGTGGCAGTCAGTCGGCTTTCGTTAACATGGGAGGTAAGTACATTGCAAGATTCAACTCCAACCAACAGGGGCTCTCTTTTTGGTAAAGAGGACATTAGTGGACTAGTACTGTAGAAATAACGCTCAGGGCAGTAGGCAATAATATGTAATAATACAGAGATTAAAATAGCCAAGAGCTGGTGATTTTGGCAGCTGTGACATCTGCTCTTCGCAGTGTTGCCCTCAATTCAGCCACTTATCCACATGAAATTTAAAGGAAATACACATCCAAAATTAACTTTTACAAAAGAAAAGAAAATAGTTACCCCTTTTGCTTTTGAAGATACAACTACAGATCCAGCGGTGTTTATCCTTTCCTCTTCCCCCTGCCTCCATCACATTCTCAGCTGTCCCTGACATCCAGTAGAATGGAGAAAGTGTCAACACCCCCGTTTCATAGACATTAGGGGGTAAATGTATCAAGCTGAGAGTTTTCCGGCGGGTTTGAAAAACCAATCAGATTCTAGCTATCATTTATTTAGTACATTCTACAAAATGACAGCTAGAATCTGATTGGTTGCTATAGGCAACATCTCTATTTTTCAAACCCACCAGAAAACTCTCAGCTTGATACATTTACCCCTAGCTGTTAAATAACTCATGTTGCTGATACCGCCAATCCTGAATGGATGTACCATGATGTGTCTTCACAATTCTATTTGCTAACTACTTCTAATTTCAAAAGATTGTCAAATTTGAAAACTTATTTTGCAGAGATATTCCCCTAATGGACATATTAATACATTTGTAGTTGGTTAACATCCATCTGGGGATTTAAATGAATTTCTATTTTCAGGATAGTGCTTTTTACATGCAGCATCATCCAGCAGGCTGAACTTGGACACCCCAGCTCTTAATATTTTGTCATGTGCATGAAAACAGCTTTTACATTTAATTCCTTGCAGAATAATATAAGCAGAATCTGATTTGCTTGCTTGCTGTCTTTATCTTCCCCCTAGTTCTGAGATGCCATATTTTCCTGGATCTGCTCTCTATTCATTTGCACTACTTTTCATTCCCCAATTATTGCTCAGACAATTTAGATGGGAAAATGTTTACTGATCGCACTGATTGTTGCTCATAAGTCATAATGCCAATGTGATTAGTATTTCAATGTTTTCACAGTTGGCTTGTGAATATTACAATGCAATTATCATTCACAGATGCATACGCATAAAGAATGCTACTTGGGGTTTTTTCTGCATTTGGCAAATCAGAAAATAATAATTGTGTTTTGTTTATGTCACAAGTTAGTTACAGCAGAAGGGTTACAAATATCAATATTAGCTGCTCACTAAACACTCCTATTTATCTCTATTGGGAGGAAGAATATTTAAGCCACGCTGCAGATTTTATTATCATTGACATGAAAGCACATTACTCAGGGTGACTGCGAGTCCAAACAATCCCCCTTACTGAAACATGGAGGTTATTTACCAAGTGGACAAACATTGCAGGGCGCTTTCTTATGGCCACTTGACACTGTGCACTCATCCATACATTTGCACAGCAGAATGGCTGTCTTTATGGAATATATAAATAGGTTGGTGGATAGGAGCGCTGTTTATTTGCTGGGACCGTGGAGCAAAATGTTTTAATCATCTGTTAGGGTTGGAGATTCTGTATGTTTAACAGGATCCTGCAGGACTTTCCAAACTCACAAATTCACCTAAAAAATATGCCATCAAACACGTTGTGTAAGACCTTGTCTTCAACCAGAAGTAATGTAACGTGTAAGTCCAAACGTGGATCAATTCATTAGTAATATGGAATCCTTACAAGAAGCCACAAGAACACCAGCCCTGATATCCCATTAATTCCATGATATATATTTTACCAAAAAAGAGGGTAGAAAACTTTCTGTGAGAGTTATCAAAATAAAGCTGAATGAGTGGAGAGGGCCAACCGTGATAGTATCACACGTATCTTCATGCATGGCAAGCTGGGAGATGACGCAGACATTCAGCTGCAGACTCCATCGTGGTATGCCATGGCATGCTCTTTTGCAGCATGCTCCTGCAGGCCTTGTGGTCATATGTGTGTGTTGATGATGCAACTAGTGGTGCAACATTATTTAAAGTCCCTGGAAGCAGATTCAGACAAATCAGTGAGTACTATATAACCTGTAACCTGTAACTAGTGTCACTTTGCCTGTATATCTCTCTAATGGATGAGCTTCTAGCGTTGTATTATGGAATGTATTCTGATTAATCTTGACTGCTGCTTTCCCCTCACCTTTGGATTCGTCTTATGCTTTCTGAGTTGTTGCTGCCTGCCCTGACTTTGTAACTACTATTGTATTGCCTTGCCCTTTTGGAATTACCGGTAACAACTATCTCTGGCTTCAAGCTGCTCTGTACTTAACCAGATTCTGCTATCCAAACCAGGAGTCTTCAGTGACAGTGAGATGTGCAAGGGGGCTATTACTCTGCTCACGGTTTTCAATATGCTCCAAAAGTATGTCCGAGCAAGAGTAATGAAGCAGAGTTGTCTAAAGTCCTGACTACACTCTCTCAGCAAATTGCAGACCGTAGACAAGCAGTTGAGGACCTACAATGAAGGCATGTGCAACTTCAGGATCGAATGCATGCCATTCAGAGTACTGCACCTAGTGCTTCCACAAACACTTTAGCTACATCTGTTCCCACTGCTGCCTCTTGGTTCACACTTCTTGAACCTAAGTTGTCCCGGCCTCAGAAGTTTTCTGGGGACCTCCGAGCATTCATTTACACTTATAAACCATTATTTTCCCTTAACCCCAGGACATAGCCCACTGAACAGTGGCTGGGATTATTATCTCTTCTTATCTAAGTATGAGCCGATGGCATGGACATGACGCCTTTAAGAGTAAGAGAGTTCTCTTGCAGAACTTAAGTGCATTTATACATGTACATGATCCATTCCCTTATCATACAGCCTGTGCAGAAGCCACACATCTATTATTACTGCAGACTCGTGGAAGATTATACCTCTGGATTTTGCAGGTTGATTGCAGACAAGCAATATAAATACGGGGCCTAGAATCATCATTATCACCCCTCAGAAGTACTTAAGAATGATTTAACTCTTGTGGGGATACCCAAATCTTAGGAATGTCTCCCCTGCTACATTGTGCATCTCTCATCCAGAGTTTAGCCTCGTCTGATGTTCTAATAAAAGGAGATTAGTTCCAAAGGTTTACTATGGGTTTCGGAATGTATTTGATAATAAGGAGGTTGAGTCATTATCACCACATGGGATCTACAACTGCCCCATTGACTTATAGTACCTAGAGCTACAAATACTTTTGGGTGCTTTTACCCACTTTTGGAGCATTAAACTTATACACTACAAAGCTTGAACATGGGTTCATTAGACCCTTGGACCCAGGATCTTCTTACATACATTATGACTATGCGTAGATAAGATGACACAATGTCGCTGGCGAGAACAGATAACTCTATTGCAATCATTCCTCAACTCTTCTAAAGACTCTGTTCTGCTATAGTGTTTAGTGAATAAAGTTGTTGTTGTTGTTTCCTATTTATTCAGTTTATTTTAAAATGGTGTGCGCTATTTATTAACTTTTACTCTTTTGGTATAATGGTCAGGTGTATTAGGTCCCACAGCCTAAAATGTTCAGGATGAGCCCAGCACTTTTCTAGTGTGTAGTTGGTAGCTTATGAGAGAGCGATGACAACTATTTTTTTGTATGCCCCCCCTCCCCTCCCCATTGAGAAATCAGCCGTGCGCTGACCAGCCTGGGACTAATATTCACTCTAATAAGGGGATTCCGCGCTTGTGGTTGCCCAGTTATAATGATAACCAACCCAGGCTGCCTAGCACTGAGGATGTTTGAGGAGGGGGCTTGCTGACACCTTTTCAAACATTATTTATTTTATTACCCAAGATTGGGTAATAAAGGTTCAGTATGCAAATACAGCAGTAGAACGGATGCCCTTTTCTTGCCACTTGCCAGACGGGTGACAGCATGGCGCATGAACTTGATCGTGAAACTCTGTCCTATGCAGCAGAAGAGTCTTCTTGGGACTTAAGGACAGTTAAAGAAGGAGACATCTATATCTAAGTAGACACACGTGTAAAACACAATCTGAAAGCATTCGGCTTGGACAGTACATTCAGAACAGTTGATCAGTGACACAATGGGTAGAACAATGGTTTCATAGATGACAGATGAAGTATTGTACGGCATCCTCAGCTACATCTGTAACAGAGCTGTGTTTATATGCAGATGCTGACAACTTATTTCAGAAAACAAAGTTTGTCATGTCTGGCACTGATTCTATGTGCACATAAATTAGACCAGACAATGGATCCATTGATAATGCATCATTAGCAAGGGCGGATTAAACTTTGTAACTAGGCACAAAACCATGCGGAAAATATAATGTCATGACACTGTATGAACTGCAGAATTGAATGTTATGTGTGAATGCAGGTCAGCAATTGTTTCAAATCTGACTCCAACCTTTTGTTTGATAACATATCATGGTCATTAGCAGCCCTGAAAACTAAAAAAACAAAATAAAAATAAATAAAGCATTTTACAGTGTGATTTGGTTAGTTTAGAGGGGACAGTTAGATGCACTTGCTGTTAGAGCAAAAATTATATATAAACTACACCACACACAATAAAACTAACTTGAAGTGGCGTGTTGCTTAAATTTTACTTTATGTTATTACAGCAAAAATAAGACACATGCTGCACTTTATTTACAAAATATCAATTTCAAATACCCTCATATAGCCATTATGCCCTTACAGCCTCACATGCTACCAGGTAGCCAGTTTACCATATAGTTACATGTGCCTCCATATAATCTAAGGAGGAATATCAGAATATATGTGTGGTTTATTCTGTATCGTGCTCTATTTTTGTTCCGATGTACTATTTTTATACGTTTTGTATTTTATGAATTATGTTTTGTTCCCCCACTGAATAACGCTGCAGAATATTGTGACATCCTACAACTTTACAGTAGCAATAATATATGATATAGTCAGTGGTCGAAGTGAAAGAAGTGGCAGTATGGAAGATTAGAAGTGGCGCTATGGAAATATAGAAGTGGCGCTATGGAAGTTTAGAAGTGGCGCTATGGAAATTTAGAAGTGGCGCTATGGAAATTTAGAAGTGGCGCTATGGAACTTTAGAAGTGGCAGTATGGAACTTTAGAAGTGGCGCTATGGAACTTTAGAAGTGGCAGTATGGAACTTTAGAAGTGGCAGTATGGAACTTTAGAAGTGGCACTATGGAACTTTAGAAGTGGCAGTATGGAACTTTAGAAGTGGCGCTATGGAACTTTAGAAGTGGCGCTATGGAACTTTAGAAGTGGCAGTATGGAACTTTAGAAGTGGCAGTATGGAACTTTAGAAGTGGCGCTATGGAACTTTAGAAGTGGCAGTATGGAACTTTAGAAGTGGCGCTATGGAACTTTAGAAGTGGCAGTATGGAACTTTAGAAGTGGCAATATGGAACTTTAGAAGTGGCGCTATAGAACTTTAGAAGTGGCAGTATAGAAAATATAAGTGAATGGAATTTGATAGTTTTACAATGAAGGCAGTAGGAGAAGTGGGAGTATTGGCATACCATGGTATACCAGCCCACTTCCACTGCTGGATATAGCTTCTTGAAACCATTTTGCCTCATGTCCCTTCCCCCACGTGCCCAGCATACTCACTCCGGCTTGTCAGGTGGAGTCCTTAGGAACATTGCTCCTCTCTATCTCCTTTTGCCATTCCCTCCCATCTCCATCTATTTAAAAGCAGAGTGTGTTAGTTTGGGAACATATGGGGGCGGCAAGTAGCTGGAGAAAGTGACAGAAGTTCATTGTGTGCCACACGTTCTGACGGTGGGACACGTATCACTGGACAAGTGTGCATGAAGTAATAGACTTCACATTTCAGGTTTAACATTATATATTGCTCTGCCATAACCTAGTGCTGTCCTTTATTTAATAAGTGGGCGAACCCTAGCCTATTAATTACTGTGAAATTCACATTTGGTTCCTTAGGATAGAAGGCTTAATATTCTTACTGTAGCAGTAAAGATATTCAGAGAAGGAATTAGTATAAGTGGTTTACAAACATTTTAAATCATGATTTGACTAGGTTGTGAGCACCTTGTGTTTTCAGGCTTCATCTCCTGCTTGTCTCGTTGGCCCCATCTTTCCAAATTGGCAAGGATAGAGCAACCTCTTGACAATCAGGTCATCAGAATATTCTCAGCAGCCAAGAGTGTTTCAGGAGATGAACGTGCTGATCTTGTGGGAGGCTGTGACCTGTCCTCTTGTGTGATTATGTGACTGAGGACGGAGAGGCTTGTGACAGGTGCAGGTTCATGATGTGATGAGGGGAATGGGGGTAGGTGATAAATGCACAGACCGAGACGTAGTAGATGGAAGGAGCCCAGGCTTCTGTCAAACTGATTTAGGGATCAGATCTTAATATCCTCCAGGAATGTTTAAGACAAGTGACATTTGGAAGGGATAGCCCGCGTCAAATGTTAAAGTGAAAAGAAAAATCTGGGCAGAAACGACTTGAGCAATAAAAGGGTTAAGGTCTCATTGAATATAAATTACTAGCGAGCAATGTACTTCATTCACAGTCCACAGTCTTTATTATATGTACAAACTGAATCCATAAACTGTAAAGGCATATTGCTGGACTACAGTATATAATGACATTACACATCCAATGTAGCATTCGTTGCCTTGTTATGTCTTGCAGAAACTTCCAAGCAAGTTCAAGAAGATCTACGCGGAATTTGAAAATTTAATGGTGAGTGAAATATACATCACTATGGTGTTTATTATACAGCATGGAGGAACACTCCCTATTATTTCAGAGGCATTGCTCCAGTAGTTGTCTGTACATCTTAAAGGGGTTTCAACCTCATATGACTTATATACATTGGCTTTAACACGCACTCCTGCATATTTTGCTAAATACATTGCTCTCTCGTTTCCGTCAGTGCTCTTTAGCTATGTGTTTATATGATCAGACAGAGGTGGGATATGAGGCAGCTCTGCTGCGCTCTCTTTAGTGGATACAGTTGTGATATTAATACATCTTCCTAGCCTGTCTGAATGTCAGAAATTAACGGAGTGTACGGTATTGCTAACATTACTGTTTTGTATTTAAGGATCCATCACGAAATCACAGAGCTTACAGACTGACTGTAGCTAAACTGGAACCACCAATTATCCCATTCACACCATTACTTATTAAAGGTATTTTTTCATTTTAAATATGCAAGTTAAAATTGTGATTACACATAATAGTATATAGTGTATTTTTAGCCTTTTTGTTGACTCCAGGATCTTTCTAGTATCCATATCTCATTTACACTTCCATATGTATCCCTTTCACTGGTGCCAGTAGTGCCTATTCTATTCAGGGGCTGATCTATTATTCATAGCGGAGACGCCATCACTGTGATTCTTGGGCTCCGCCCTCTCCTTCACTCCTAGCAGAGGTTGACTGCCTGCGGCCACACTCTGTGTCAGACGTGAAAAACTCACGGCCCACAGGCCGCCTAAACGCTTATTTTTTGCGGACCAGCCAGGACCCAGGAAAAAAAAAAAATTTAAAAAATACTTATCTCCTCTTCAAATAAAGAGTTTTTTTTAAAAAAAAAATACTTATCTGTCATGGCAGCATCCCGCACTCTCCTCCCTTCGCACTGAAATGTTGGACATGACATCATCACACCTGACATTTGCAGTGAGGAGCGCACAGATGGGAGCCACGAGAAGAATAGAAGAAAATAGAAAAAAAGGAAAGCAGAATAATGGAGGGCAGATTGTGAGACGGACGAAAGGGGAGCAAAAGCAGCATGGACGACACAGTGCGAAACTGGGGAGACAGATGAAGGCGAGCAAAAGCTGTATGATGGAGGGCACAGTGTGAAACTGGGGAGACAGATGAAGGGGAGCAAAAGCTGTATGATGGAGGGCACAGTGTGAAACTGGGGAGACAGATGAAGGGGAGCAAAAGCAGCATGGAGGGCGTAGTGTGAAACTGGGGAGACAGATGAAGGCGAGCAAAAGCTGTATGATGGAGGGCACAGTGTGAAACTGGGGAGACAGATGAAGGGGAGCAAAAGCAGCATGGAGGGCGTAGTGTGAAACTGGGGAGACAGATGAAGGGGAGCAAAAGCAGCATGGAGGGCGTAGTGTCAAGCATCAGGAAAAAAACATTAAACTTAATTTTTGTTTTTTCTTAATAAACCTTACAAAATTGCATATGAGACTTTTTCTTATTTTTATGGCACACTTGGGGTTTTGACTTTGATGGCCTAAAGGGCAGACAGAGGATGCTGCCAGCCCCTCCGATTGTGTTTAACCAATAATTGGATTAGCCGGACAGGATTCTTTGATACATGCACATGTACATAGTGTGCGGGGGTTCCCCCCTCTAGATCTGCCACATCTTACAAGGTCATAAACTGACCTCAAAGATTGCTGGTAGCAGTTACATTGGATAAAATAGTATGTATGCAGTTAAAAGAGGCAGAGCTAATCAGCACAAGAGTTTTCTGGTTTTTTTTTTTATTTTTAAAGAACTTTATGTTTTCAGAATAAAAAAGCTAGCGAGCTGTGGGCCCCGGGTCCCTTCTCTCTGCTTCCCTGCACCAGGGCCCACAGCGAAAAATAAAAATGCTGCCCTCCTAGTCGTCAATTTAACCAAATGAACCTATTTATATTTATAAACTGTGTCCCCCCTTCAGCGTTGTGCCCTGGGCGGTCGTCCCTATCGCACAGCCCTGAAACAGACACATCAAGGCTATGTTCAGGCTGAAATCTCCGTTCATTATTCCTTGCACTCCATAGAGGAGCGCAGAAAGATTATCAGAGATTTCTTATTGTAACAGGCCACAATGTGCGCAGCCAGACGATGTCCGATGGCACCTTGCGCTGAATTTAATCTGCCCCTTAGAGTGTATTCTTTCTAAGGGTTTTTTCCAGGAGCAAAGTTGCCCCCTTTAACTGTGTTTGCTCTTAAGTCTAAGTGAGACCCAAATGCTATTAGTGCACTAATAAGGAGAACGAGGAAAAAATCTCATCATTAACATTCTAAAATACCTCGCCTCTCCCTGTTTTATATCTGAATTTCAAACATTGGTGTGTTCTACAGCTACATCACCTGTTGTTTCTATTCCATTACAGATATGACTTTCACCCATGAGGGGAACAAAACCTTTATCGACCATCTGATAAACTTTGAGAAAATGGTAGGTCTTATGGCTGTTACATTGATTTATAGCTGAAGGAAGGCAGATTTCCTCTGGTATAATAAAATAATTGTTACATATGCCTCCCCAGAGATTAGGAATAAACAGCTTACACTTACTAAAGCAACATAAGTCTTTATTTGAATATATTTATATTATCCCTTCTGTGAGCATTCCTCATTTGAAATGCTAAATCACAATTTAAGTAATGTCATTATGTAAATTCTAACCTAAATATTTAACAAGTCTTTTAACCTCATTGACTCATTAAGCTAAAGTAACATTAGTATATTGCAGTACTTTTTATACGAAGAGATTTGGGAATATTTTGAGTGTAGCTGCAGTATATTATTTAGTGAAAACAAAGAATATTTTCTGTGTTTTACTAATTTCTAATTGCATGTTGGCTGTAAATTGCCAGGATTTATTTATATGACGTTCTTAGACTGAGCAATGTTTTGGTTGCCAAATGTTTACTAAATCGACTAAAGTATACTTGCGCTATTTGTGGTACTCGTGTCAAGGTATAATTGTAGGCTTAACTTGTGGTTCTTATTGTAATAAAATGCTGCAAAGAGCTGTGATGTACTTTATCCCATAGCAATAGATTGGTTGCTATGGGTTACAGCACATGTATACTTTGTGCACTGTTTTATGTAATAATCCCTATGGTGCTTTAGTGAATTTGGTATAATTTGGGCAGCACGGTGGCTCAGTGGTTAGTACTTCTGCCTTACAGCACTGGGGTCATTAGTTTCATTCCCGACCATGGCCTTATCTATGTGGAGTTTGTATGTTCTCCTGTGTTTGTGTGGGTTTCCTCCGGGTGCTCTGGTTTCCTCCCACAATCAAAAAAAAATACTGGTTATTGGCTGCTATCAAAAATTGTCCCTAGTCTGTCTGTGTGTATGTTAGGGAATTTAGACTGTAAGCTCTATTGTGGCAGGGACTGATATGAGTGAGTTCTCTGTACAGCGCTGCGGAATTAGTGGTGCTATACAAATAAATCATGATTATAATAAAAACACTTACGTTTATGTTTGATGCCCACACAAAAAGGTCAATCTGGTACATTTTATATCACATCATTAGGTATTTTCTTCACATATAAGCCACAAACACAATGATCCTATAAAGAGTCAATTTCATTGCTGCAATTTTTGTGGCTTGGCAGTTTGGTAATAGTAGTGTTAGCGGATATAAAGGATTAAGGAAAACATCTTCCTTAACAGTGTTTCTGTGTTGTTTACATCACTGCATAGTCTTATGCAAGAAACTTATCAGTCAGGAAAATAATGTGAAAACATCACTGTAAAGAAGACAAATACGCATAAACTGTAGCAATGATCTTTATTATTGACAGAAAATGTTATTTATTTAGTTATTGGATTAAGTCTAGTCTCAATGAAAGTAGTCATACTGCCCTTGTCAGAGGCAAACATGAAAACAAGGTTAACTCCACTCAAAACCTAAAAATGTAGTTTTGGGTGGAGTACAAAGCTTACTTACCTGCTGTGCTCCATCCGCAGGATCCACCAGGGTCCCATATGCATCTAACAGTCCCATGCTGTACTACGCTTTCCTCCTAATGCTTTGCCTATTTAAAATAGTTGTCGGTGCCCCTCCCCATGAACTTTCTGATCACCTCAATAGGGAGAGAAGCTTCGTCAACTGCTCAAATTGGTTTAAACAGACTGAGTGTGGCATGCAGCCTCTAGTCCCATTGGGGAGCACAGACAGGGGCATGCTGGGATGGGGGGGCATCTGCTCCCCGGGCCGGTCCCATTGTGGGCTACCTTTGGCTGGGCCACCTGCATTTTTTTTCCTTTAAAATAGGCTGCTGAGTAAAGTCTTGCCCCTCGACCTACAATTTGCCAGCTAAGTATGCTTTTGTTTTTTATTTTTAAGAGTTTTATAATCCACCGTAAACTACATTTTTAGTTTTGGTTGGAGTTCTTATTTAAAGTGCATCTATCTCCATCCACAATGGAGGCAGCCGATATGTGATCTGAACCAATGTTCACAACAATGCACGCATGTCACTAGTTTCTACTGATTCGATAGGCTGCAGTCTAAGGAATGTTAGTTCAGCCCATAAATTAGCTGCCTCTAATGTGTGCAGTAACGTGCACTTTAACAAAAAGCTACATCAATCCATCTAGTTATATAATAGATTGTCTCTCCCTGAAATGTCTAAACTTATGATCACGTCCAGGGGGTAAATTTATCAAGCTGCGGGTGTGAAAAAGTGGAGATGTTGCCTATGGCAACCATTCAGATTCTAGCTGTCATTTTGTAGAATGTACTAAATAAATAATAACTAGAATCTGATTGGTTGCTATAGGCAACATCTCCACTTTTTAAAACCGCCAGCTTGATAAATGTACCCCCTGGACAGAGATTAGAGCTGCCGTTGCCCTAGCTTTGTCCTGATGTAATAATTGTACAATTCTCATATTTGTGTCTCTGTCGACATCCCCCAATTAGTTATTCTGTGAAAAAAAGTTGATTGGTAAATACCAGGTATCAAATATAGAAAATTATACTGTTAACTTAACTACCATAAAACCATTATGTCCCTTAACCAGTGCTGCCTTAGGCCAGTGTCTAGGTTAACTATATGGTGAATTCATGAATGCAGCCATGGTTAAGGCAGACCCCTATTAATTAATTCACTTTCTACGATAATAGTTGAAAGATCAGTTATGGTAAGTGTTTAATACTCCCACCTTCCATCATGGGGATATTTGCAGAACTGAAGAACATTAGTCACTTTACAACCATGAAACCAAGGAACTCGATATATCCTAAATGAATTTGTGAATATTTATAACAATATGAGGTCATGGCATAGGCTTTAAGCCCCGATGATCTACTGCCGGACTGCTCCATGTCTCTTGAGCAAGACTCCCTATCACTGGTGGGCAGTTATAAATAGCTGCCTGATACAAACAGCTGCTGGATATTGTAACAAATAGTTATATAATATGTTATTATAATTAGATGTGTGAGGGAAAATAGAACAGAATGAAATTGTAAACTTGCAAGTGAGTAACACTTTTCATTAATTGTATGTTTCTTTCCTCCTAACAGCCTAGATTATGATCAAAATAAACCAATTTGTTTGTTCAATAGGAAACCTAATATTTGTGAAACAATTGCTGAAACACAAGCTAGGAGTTACTTTGAGAACCGTTTACTAATGCTCATGAGCTTTACAAAGAAAATACTCATTTCACATGATGAGGTTCCTCCTACATGGCAGTAGCAGTAGTAAAAACCTTTGTAAACTGATTTATATGGAGCACATTTCTTGTAGTCAAATAGTATTAGGACGATACACTGTGCTGTAATACCCCTGTCCTATTCTACTTCAATGTTAGTGTGGCATGGTTACTTGCCATTTGTCAAAAAACACATGTGAGCTACCACTAGATGTAGTTTACACAGAATCTATTAATTTGGGAAATAGGAATTACTTATTCGCCACTGGGGAACAAAAGTTACTTCCTTATATTTGGTATACTTAAATTCACAAGAACAAGTCAGTTGTATTTTGGAATAAATTTATGGTGTCCACTAATGGGATTGTACTGAGTTATATATAAGGATTATTGTGAGATCACTGACTATGGGGTAGATTTATCACACCTTCTGAAAAGGAAAAGTAAAGGTGTTGCCCATAGCAACCAATCAGATTCTAGCTGTCATTTTCTAGAATGTACTAGATAAAGGATAGAGAGAATCCTATTGGTTGCTATGGGCAACACCTCTACTTTTGTTTGTTGCTTTAGAAGGTCTGATAAACCTATCCTTAAGGAATCTAACAATAGGAATTTGTACAGAACATTTCTGTAACTAGAGCATGCCTGATCCGATGTATCTCTGTGCAGCTAAATATCTCCAGCAGAAGAAATGGCCATTGCTTAGGAGGGTGGTGCCTCTCTTTCTTACATCACCTGGGTCTCTGTAATTGGCTTCAGCTGGCTGTAATAGAGGGAAGTGGGCATAATTAAGCACATGGAGAGACAGGGCAAGGCTGCACACTGTAATTTTATCATCAAGCTATATATATGTGTGTGTGTGTGTGTGTAAGTATATATATATATATAATTTAAGGTAGTTTCCTTCAAGCTTTTTCATATATACTACTTTACTCTTTCTGTTTCAGACTTCAGACGCGTGTATATGTATGTTACATTATATATTATACCAAGGTTTTTATTTTTCAGCGCATGATTGCCAATACTGTAAGAACAATGAGATACTGTCGGAGCCTGCCCTTCAGTAAGTTGTATCTTCTATCAAAGTCATTATGTCTGATTGTAGAAAAAGATATGCCATTATATGACACAATTTATATATTTATCATAATGGCTTTATAATCTCCATTATACTCAGTTTTTTTTTTTCTTACTGTCAAACTCCTAATTAGCATGTTGTGGTAAAGTGATTCTGTGATTGTCTAATGACTGGCCGGATAAATGCCATACTGAATTTAAATGATGAAAACACACAGCAGCAAATTAGATTTCTAAAAGTTTTGCAAGTGAAACCTGTAAATAAAGAGAGATTGCATATCATTTTAATCTTTGTGGTTTAGCTTTCCTATACCAATTAAATTGAATATCTGTGTACATTAACATAAGTTTAATTAATTGAGGTAAATTCATCTAGTCTACTCACAGTTGACTTATTAAAGGAGAACATGAATTGTTGTTTTAATTACATTCTCCAAATGATAATAGATTTTTGTAAATCATTGGTATTGATTTGTCTGTTTCTTTACTGTTGAAATACAGCACTTACAAATGCTGCTTGTACACATTAATTTGTCTGAAGCAGAATACAGCACACCTTTATTCACTGTGATATGTCATTGTCACTACACAAACATCTGACAGCTTCAAAACACTGTACTTTGTGGCTGGAAAATGTTGATAAGTGCCATTGTTGTACCATGCTTATCCCTTCATGCTGTAGTGAATCTGATAAATAAAGTGTTGCTCTTGAATCATACGATAGAGTAATAATGATTTTGAAATCATATTATTAGAAATGTATAACGAAACAGCAGATGTACCTCTGCTGGCAGCTTGTGCTGGGTAAATGATGCTATTCACAGAAAAGTGGAGAGTAAAAGAAAATAGTATCCCTGCTTCCCTTAATCTGTTATTTATGAAGGCAACAAAATTGCACAATAAAATTTAAATATAGGGCCTGATTCATTAAGGATCTTAACTTAAGAAACTTCTTATTTCAGTCTCTTGGACAAAACCATGTTACAAAGCAAGGGGTGCAAATTAGTATTCTGTTTTGCACATAAGTTAAATACTGACTGTTTTTTCATGAATGAATCAGGCCCATAGACTTAAATATGCTTCCTATTTCTTATAGGGCAATGTGCCACTGCGATGTACAAAGTGCTTCATGTCCCATTGATGTCACTAATGATGTCATTGGATCCTTGCAAATTGATAGGCCGAGCAGTAGACCAGTCCACAAAATTACTGCTTCTGTTGTGAGACGGGTCCTGATTAAGGAAAGAATATGTGTACATATATTTCTAAACGTTAGCGTCTGCAAGAAACTTATATTATTACAAGTGATTTTTTTTCCCGCTCTGCCATTGAGCTCTAACCATCTATCTTTTTACCATCTTGAATCTAAGGCCTTGCCCCATATTTAATCTTTTATGCATTCTCCCTGGCATATAACCACAACTAATTGGCACTGTGCTCACAAGTCATAGTGAAGGTCAGTGGTGAAACTACTGCTACTGTTGTCGTACAGCCACTAGGGGGCCATGAGGTTGGGGAGCCCAGCAATGATGTGTCACCCTCCCAAGGCCACCGCCCTGCTGTTATGTGCTGGTCATGTACAGAAGTGGCCTCCCTCTACCGTTGGGAGGGTGCAGCAGAATCAGCAGACCCTGCCCCCAAATTTTGCTGTGGGCCCCGGCAATGCCGTGTTCCACCCTTGATGAAGGTCTGATCTTTGAAACATACTAATAGAAAGCACAGATCACATAGACTACATGATTTCTCTACCCAGGCACCAATACGATTTACACTTTCCCAATGAATGTAGCCGTTTCCATCCCCACCCTGCCCACTCATAATCAATAATCTTCCAAACTAACAGTATCCCAGTTATACCTCTCCCCTAGAGGCTCCAAACAGCACTTTCCCAGTCATTTACACAACATTCTACCAAAATAGCATATACCATGCAGAGCCGGATTTAGACCTCATGGGGCCCTAGGCAAGATACTGGTTTGGGGCCCCCTCCCTGAAAAAATCCATAGCACTATAGTTTTTAGCATAACATATAGCCCTATTCAGGGCCTGGCTGGCAGACTTTAGCCCAGGGGGGCAAGCACATAGCACTGTCCCATAAGTAGTGGCCCATTTTTAAAGGTTGGTCTCACCGCCAGCCCTGGGAGGGCCCTCTGGGGACCGCTGGGCCCTAGGCAAGTGCCTAGGTTGCATAGTGGTAAATCCGGCCCTGATACCATGCTTAGCACAACGCTTCTGCCAGTTTTATTCCTGCCGATTTACCAGAGAAAGGCTATGGCTGGGAATTTACACAACTATACCCACTAATGACAAATACCACCTCAAATATGTCATCTCTGCCCTTTTCGGTGGCCCAATAACGGGACTGTTCTAAAAATCTATGAAAGCAGCCATCTGTACAAACCTCTAGTCATGATATGCATCCTACCAATTCACTTACACTTTGAGTGACAAGGTTGAGTGACTTGTAAATATCACAAAAGCCTAACTGCATTGATATAAAAAATGGTTGCAGGATATAAACATTTTAAAAATACAATTACGCACAGCTTAACTATGGGTTAATTTTTTTTTTACCACAGTAATTAATCAAGTCTGGCTTGAAACATAATCATCTTTGTTTTTTTTTATATTACAATGTTTTATAAATCAATGTTATTGCCTATTTTATGTTGGCAGTAGTTATGTTGGCAGTAGTAAATTAAGAACGTAATAAATCTCTTTATTTCCAGGTCCGGAGGCTTCACTCGTTAACAAAAACCACCAGGACATACGTAATTACGTGCGGCAGTTCAACGTGATTGACAATCAGAGAACGTTATCCCAGATGTCGCATCGTCTAGAGCCAAGGCGCACTTGAACAGGGAGGGGGGGCAAAGATTTCAGGATGATCTTGTTGATGGAAAGTTTTGTGGCAAACGTAGGGATTTTATTTTTTTATATATATGTTTTTATTTATTTCGTTTTTATACATTTCTTTCACTTTTATGTGCCACAGACTGACCATATGATATATGTGAATAATGTAAATTCTTAATGTAGTGATTGAAATCAGATACCAAGAAATAATGTTGGATGTTATACCGTTACTGTAAAATTATACTTTAACGGCAGTCATAGGGTTGTAAATATATTTCTTGGTTATTTAAGCTAAATAATATCCAGTGACATTAATTCTATGTTTAAAGGGAAGTATACATTTGGAAAGTATGATTTTTGAGTGGTGTCACAAAACACTAGAATGTGCCTCATAAAAAAACAACATATAAATTGTACCTAAATTTACTCGTTGGAATTAATTTCCCTTTCAGGCAATGTGAGGACGCATAGGAAATAATCATATAACTCCTAGAACCATCACAACTTACAAGTCATTGTTTGAGATTGAAACGAAAATGGTCTATTGTTGTTTTATTCGATGAGCAACGATTGATCAGATGTTCTTTTGTACAACATCTAATAACAACAAGATTCTTTAGCAAAGTACCTGATGTACACCGTTTTTCAGCTTCAGTCCTATAGTTAACACCATTCAAGTGGCCAATTAGGGAAAGATATGTTTGTGGGTTAGTTTTTTAAATAAAAATAGTCCCATTTTTTGCATTCATAGGCACATACCATGGACCTCTACAGACGTGGGTGTGAGTTACCGTAGAGCACAATGTATCATAAACAGCTACAAAACATCAGCACACATGATAACATACCCTGCATGTATTATAAGTTACATTTTGGAGCCACACATACTCTTAATTTACACAGATGTGTATACTAAACCAGTGGATCCCAAACTTTTTCAGTTCAAGGCACCCTTAGGGTCTCCATAATTTTTTCAAGGCACCCCTAAGCCAAAATAATTACCAAGTAGTCCCCCTCCTTGCTTACCACTGGCCCTGGCCGAGGCACCCCTGTGAGATCTCCGAGGCACCCCAGGGAACCTAGGCACACAGTTTGGGAACCACTGCACTAAACCAAAAGGAAGGGCAATTTAGAGGGACAGCTGGATTTGGGTCCAAAGAGGATCACTTGGGGGCGATATGCAGTTCACAATGTAATGTGAGGTGGCTAACAAAGGGAATTCACCTATGACTTCAATAGTGACATCATTGAGGCACTATAGCAGCACAGTGGCTTAGTGGTTAGCACTTCTGCCTCACAGCACAGGGGTCATGGCTTTATCTGTGTGGAGTTTGTATGTTCTCTTATAGGTTAATTGGCTGCTATTAAATTGCCCTTAGTCTCTCTCTGTCTGTGTGTGTGTATGTTAGGGAATTTAGACTGTAAGCTCTAATGAGGCAGGGACTGATGTGAGTTCTCTGTACAGCGCTGCGGAATTAGTGGCGCTATATAAATAGCTGATGATGATAGTGACATCACTAGAGTTTACATGAATACTTCAATCCACAAAACAGCTGACTCCACTGTGTGAAGGCAACAGATGTACTGCACCAACCAAATCCATCCTACTGAAGGCTTGATTTTTATCTGAGTCAGACATCAATGACCAATATGATGGTGGAGACTCAGCAACACAGTCTTCAGTAGCTTGTGCAAATTGTATAATAACGTTCATTGATTCATTTGGGAAGAGTGCCCTGACTGTTCATCTATGGTCATCTGTACACCTTAGGGATGTATATCCAGAAAATTTGCATTCGTGATTCATAAATCATATTATTTCATAACAATAAACATTACAGGTCCCATTTGCTTAAGCTTTTTCTATGAATTTTCATCAAGAAAAATGCCATTCTTTAAATAACCTTAATTTTTCTTCTTGCCCCTCCCAAACTTGCTGCCTGAGACAACTGCCTCCGGTCTCCTGCTTATTGCACACAGTATATTCTGCAGCCTTGCCAGCCCTGACACAGAGCAAAGTGCCCTACACAGTTCTAACCTCAGATAGACGGTCAGCAGTTCATTCTTCTCATTTCCTCATTTCATTGTTCAAACAAAGCCTCTGCTGTGCATAATGTTACATCTAGTCACTCATAGTCCAATTTTCTAATCACTGACGACCTGCCTGTTCTGGTATATAGGTCAGCAGTGTGACATTATGCAGGTGAATGTGTTGCATTATTACCATAAAATGTGATCTTTCTAGTTTCATTGACATAGCAGGAGTGAGATACTATGTGCAAAGTCATTTCCTGTTTTCTTACGCAATAATTCACCTGCTCTGCTAGTGAGCTATGGAAATAAATATGCAATCATAAATGTTCCCATCGCTAAAGGACGTGCAATGAATTATAATGTCGTTTGATAGAGCCCTGTAGGAGAAGGGATAATGGATTTCTCAGTGTTATGTAACTTTGGAAACTTTTTAGTCATCAACAGCATTATAATATTACAGAGAGTGAATATGAGCTCCCAGAAACATGCTGCATTAATTCACTCCAGGCAAGATTAAACCAAAACACTCGCTCTCTCTCCTCTCACTCTCTTTCTCTCTCTCATCACTCCTCTCTTACTCTCTTCCACTCTCCTCTCTCTCTCCTTTCTCCTTCCTCTCTCCTGCTTTCTCTCAATCTCTCTTTTACTCTCACTCATCTCTCTCTCCCACTCTCACTCTCTCTCTTCTTTCTCTTACTCTCACTCTCTCTCTTACTCTCTCTCTCTTCTTTCTCTCTCTTACTCTCTCTCTCTCTCTCTTACTCTCTCTCTTTCTTTCTCCATCCCAGACATACAGTAATCTATACTTTCGTTCTCTTGCTTAATACAATCCATAGCAAAGTAACACAGAGCACATTTACAGCATCGATTTCCATTCCGTGCTCAAACATCCTTACTATTTATACTTAGACTGTATTATTTATAAACATTTCACAGAAATATCTGCCTGCATCGTACATACATTATATATTGGGTATAAGGTGATGCCACATTCACAACATATTACATTGAAGGATTACTATTTTACAATAGGGAATGATCAGTTAGAATGAACCACAGTCCATAAGTAAACACATCAATAGGGAACAGCTACTGTGGCAGTCATCATTCATTCAGCTCTCAGCTATTGAGATTAATGTAGAATTGAAGTGTTATTTCCTACAGCAAGGATTATGTCTTTATTACCCAGTTTTATCTTGTTAGTGTGTTGACATTTATTCAAAGTGAAGTCTGGCTTAAGTAAATGAATTAGTAAGCAAATATTGATTGTTTTCAGTTGTTTTCGTTTTTCATTTTTTTATAGTTACAATGTGAAAGCGTATTATCTCTATCGTTCCAATAGAAAAGTCAGTATCATGTTAAGTATCTTATTTTACTGTATGCTGTAAAAACCAAATGAAGCCGATCTTACCATAAATATGTAGGTAGCTGTGGCATAAGAAGAGCGTCATGGTTTGCGGAGGTATAATCTACATTGAGCCTCCATAGGCTTCTCAAAACGGGTCATTTATGATGCAGCAGGCACAGCGTGTGTATTTTCTAGCACGCCCCCCTTCTTATTTTAAATCTCTTTCTGTGCAGACATTTTGCACAACTTTTTGCAAAGTATTTAATCTGAGACTGAAATGTGCCATGTCTAAAACTAACCTCACATTAGGGCACTCTGTACTGTCACATCTTTCCTTCTCCTACAACACTGTATGTTGTCCCTCATTTACTCCTCACTGTAAGAAAGTAGTAGGGCTGCCTTTATTTCCAATGTCAGAATTGTATAGTTTTTATTAGTATTTACACTGGCTTATCTGAATCAATGAACAACAATGCATTAATAGGTGCACAACATCACAAAGTAAGAAGACACAGCTTTTTTTAATGCTTCCGCATTCCTAAATGACTTCCGTAGAGTCGGATATAACAGAGGTAACACAGCAAGATAGTTATTACACAGACAGCACACAACTAAAAAAAAGTTTTAAGCCGACTTCACTCGAAAACTTAAGACTTGCATCAATACAGTGGTAGGCCAAAGCTGTACCCTAGGTAGACATATTTGCCAAAATCACAAAATCCAGCTAAAGACTGCAAATATGCACCCCCACAACCAATAATGTGATGCAAAGGGTGCAAATGCAATATTTTTTGGTGCATGCAGGGAGCTGCCTGAATCTGCGTGTATCTCACTAATATTGGGCAGTTTTATTTGTACACTGCAATTTGGAGTTGAGTTTGGATGTGTCCACTTCTCCCAACTGTCCATAAAGTTTATATTTGACCCCCCCCCCCCTCCTGCAGGGCAACATGATTTTGCCAAGATGCAAAATTGCACCTTTTAGTTATATAGACTCCTACCTCTAGATGAGGCTCATTGTTCCAACATGTATCAGGATAAATGGTACTTTCATTGGTCTGCATGATAAGAGAGCCAGCAATGGAAGAAACGTCTGTAGCATGTCATGTCACAACTGTTCTGGCATCATGCCGCTCTCTCTATCATGACTGAAAGTAGGGGCGGATCTAGAAAAATGCTGTACCCGGGGCGATTTAGGGGGGGGCGATTTAGGCCCCGCCCCTTTCTAACATCTTAGGCTGCCGACGGCTGCACAGTATGTGCAGGTCCGTCCAGCCGTGACAGACAGGGACAGTGTGCTGCCCGGCTGCTCTGATTGTGTTTTAAACACAGTCAGAGCAGCCGGGCAGCACACTGTCCCTGCCTGTCACGGCTGGACGGACCTGCACATACTGTGCAGCCGTCGGCAGCAAGTGTCTGCGAGGGGGGGGGGTGGGGCGATCGCCCCTGGATCCGCCACTGACTGAAAGTTGCTAGGAAGCTGCGGCTCACTTCTTGGCCGTGCCATAGAGGATGCTGTTAGTCACTTGGATTGTTTGCCTAGTATGGCACCAGATAAAGTCTGGAACCTGCCAACCAAGAATTTGGCTGCTGTAGTTAGGACACCTAAATTTATTCCATCCTAAAATAATTGTCAATCGCAATCAGATCTTGGGGTTTATTTACTAAAATGCAGGTTTGAAAAAGTGGAGATGTTGCCTATAGCAACCAATCAGATTCTAGCTGTCATTTTGTAGAATGTACTAAATAAATATACCCCCTCGTGTTTATAGATAACCAAGCAAAGCACAAAATGCACAAATAGTATTTCTACATCATATACCATGTTTTCTGGGCATTACGACTGGATCCTCTTCCTTGTACCTGCATCAAATTGTAGCAGTGGTTTGTTTGTTAACACTGGTATCGTACAGAGTGTGGTGTTCATCCGATTATCTGCACTTGCAAATCAGGAATTGGGATAATTGTGTAGTCTAGCCTGGTTAAGCATCATGGGAAATGTAATTCTCCAGCAGCTAGACTATATAAGACTACCAGTTCTAGAGGTATATTTACTAAACTGCCGGTTTGAAAAATTGGAGATGTTGCCTATAGCAACCAATCAGATTCTAGTTATCATTTATTTAGTACATTCTACAAAATGACAGCTAGAATCTGATTGGTTGCTATAGGCAACATCTCCACTTTTTCAAACCCGCAGTTTAGTAAATATACCCCCTGGTGTATATGATCATATTTACTCATCATGCTACTTATTTATTTCATTTTTGTTACAATATTTATTCACTTCTGTATTGAACATTGTGCCAAATTGGTTTACTCTTTATTTTACTGGTGTGTAACTGATGAATGTCATTAACGTTTATTTCTGTGTATACAGAATTATTATAGATTTTGTGTGTGTATACATACATGCAAAGTATGTATATACAAACACAGGCATTATATACTTATTTTCTTGTCCTAGAGTAAAAAAAAAAAAAAAGAATTATTTTATTTTTTTCCTGTAAAGATAAAACACTTAGATTAAAATGTGATTTAAATCCATGTCAGGCTCTTGTCTGTTTTTCTTACATGATTGATTTATATATATGAATGGATCATTTTACAATGTACTTTTAGGGTCTCCTTCAGCATTACAACGCCCCGGAGTAGACCTGGTTACAAGCAAGAAGAAAAGAGAAGTGCATGATGAATATGACGTATCCATGTTATATTCACATGCTTGTATTTATGTTATGGATGAACTCGATACCTGGATGCCAGCCTTATCCAGGGACACTTGGGGATTAAACTAGGTATAAGCGGGCTCGGACTCTCGCAATCCGAACACCCCCAAACAGTGCGGATCCGAGCCCGATCCAAGCACTGTTCGGGTATTCCCGCCGATCGCAAAACTGAAAACGAGGCTTAACGTCATAATCCCGCCGTCGGATCTTGCGAGATCCGGATTCTTTATATTCCCCGCTTGCCGCCGCCATCTTCACTCGGGCATTGATCAGGGAAGAGGGAGGGTGTGTTAGGTGTCCTCTGTCCTGCTCTTTCTCGTGGTGCTGTCCTGTGCTGTGTCCTGCTCAGTCCAGTGGTGCTGTGTCCTGTGCTCTGTTCTGCTGAGTTCAGTGGTGCTGTGTCCTGTGCTCTGTCCTGCTCAGTCCAGTGGTTCTCTGTCCTGCTGAGTCCAGTGGTGCTGTGTCCTGTGCTCTGTCCTGCTCAGTCCATTGGTGCTGTGTCCTGTGCTCTGTTCTGCTAAGTCCAGTGGTACTGCAATATAACTACGTTCACTGTTCCTGCAGTATATAAGTCCATTGGTACTGCAATATAACTACGTTCACTGTTCCTGCAGTATATAAGTCCATTGGTACTGCAATATAACTACGTTCACTGTTCCTGCAGTATATAAGTCCATTGGTACTTCAATATAACTACGTTTACTGATCCTGCAGTATAAGTCCAGTGGTACTGCTATATAAGTTTACTGATCCTGCAGTATAAGTCCAGTGGTACTGCTATATAACTAAGTTCACTGATCCTGCAGTATAAGTCCAGCACTACCTCGGTGCAACCTTTTGGCCTAAAAACAATATTGTGAGGTGTTCAGAATAGACTGGAAATGAGTGAAAATGAATGTTATTGAGGTTAATAATAGCGTAGGAGTGAAAACAAACAAAAAACTGGATTTTAGTAGTTTTTATGCTTTTTAAAAAAAAAATCAGAACCCAAAACCTTAAGGGGGGTGTTTTGGCAAAACCCATTAGAACCCAAAACCTTAAAGTAATCAGAACCCAAAACACCAAAAGTGGCCGGTGCACATCCCTAGATTAAACATTCAGAGGACATGTTCAGAGACGTCAACCTGACCCATTTCACTTGGGAAATATTTGCTTACATCTGAACCCCTAGCACTGGGTGTGTTTAATTAGCTGATATAAAACAAGCATTTCCACTCAGTGCTGCCAGTCACATTGTAAGGACAGCATTTAATAAACAGGCTGTGATAACATTAACAAGCAGCAATAGAATATCTGTTATTGCCTCATTTTATAAATTAAGCGATATTCAGCGGCCTCTGCCACACTGCTCTGAGCGGCAACTTGCTGCCTCACGGGCAGGTCTCAGGACACAGTGGAACGGAAAGCCCAGATTTGTTTTGCATGGGGAAGCTGTCGCCTGACGTTCTCCATTGAGGTATAAGGTGAGGCCCTAAAGTCGACAAAATACCATTTTTTTGTTGTTGTTATTGCCAACAGTCCTCGGTTTTCAGGCAATAATTATGCATACTTGCCAAAATGACACAATTTTCTGAGCCCCGCCCCCCACACACACACCCACCTCCCCCAGCAGCTAACGGATGCCGACTGCCATAAGTTGGCAAGTATGTCATTATGACAAATGCAACTGATAAATACTGAGAAATAAGTACCAGGGGTGATCCAGAAAACCCTTACCTATAGTTCCTGGTAATATTTGATCTAATAGAAACACACAGACAACCAGAAATATGTTATTTTATATTTTTGCTATAGCAATGGAAAGTATTGATTACACCAGGGTTTCCCAAACCCAGTCCTCAGGGCTCCCCAACAGTGCAGGTTTTCCATTTCTCCTTGCTGGAGCACAGGTGTATTCATTACTGACTGACACATTGTAACAGATCCACAGGTGGTCCTAATTATGTCACATGTGATCCGGAAAACCTGCACTGTTAGGGAGCCCTGAGGACTGGGTTTGGGAAACCCTGGATTACACAATGACAACAGTGGTGAATACTATACAGCACATCCCAGAAATTAATACATTCAGGACCGCATTTAGTGTCGGACGCAAAGTCCGTTTTAGGCGCAAGTGTCCAAGATGCAGGCGGATTTGGTGCTATCTGCACATGCGTGGTAGTGTTTTTTTTGTCAGATGCGCCTAAAACGGACTTTACGTCCGACTCTAAATGAGGTCCTCAGTGTATACAGAAGTCAACATTTAATCTATATAAATTAACTACTCTCCTGGATCATATCATATCACTCCTTAGATCACTCATTTATAACTAGTCAACACTAAACTTACACATGACTGATTGTTACACTACTAATAATTGTTCTTTATATACTATCACTTTAATACTTTACACTATGTATGAAGTCACTGGTCTTGTACAATATATTTACAGAGTCCCTATATATATATATATATATATATATATATATACATATATCACCCTTGAATGGCCGTTGGTGCACGTATTGACAGTTGAGGTAATTAACCTTTGCAGTGCTGAGGCGCCCAATATAATCAGTGTATTGAATATCCTTGTGCAAATTTTGTAATTTAATCACGCTGACCAATATGTCTTGAATTAATTAAAAAAACTATAGTAAACGAAGAGGGCATCCACTGTCATATTGTCACCACTTTACATAGTCTTTCGCGGAATCCATCTCAAAAGAGATTATAAACCATATAGTTTAAACCTCACTTTGTTTCTTTAAGATTTCAAGATGTCGCTGTTGACTCATAGCATTTAACATTTGATAACACAAAAGATTGGAAAGATGTGCACACTCCGGATACTATAGGTCTGAATCATTAAGGAGAGCAAATCATAAAAAAGGAGTAACTTTGCACCTGAGTAAAACCATGTTGCATTGGAGGGGGAGATAAATTTAAAAGGTGGGGACAGATTTATAGTTGGTATAGGGCAAGTCCTAGATCAACTTTAAATTTCAATGTAAAAATGAAGTTATGAAGTATTTGTGTGATAGATGAAAAAACTGCCAGAATTTAACTTATGTGCAAAATAATAAACTAATGTGCACCCCTTAAATTGTAACATGGTTTGTTCCGGAGAAAATTTACTCCTTTTTTGCCTTACTTTCCTTATTGACTCAAGCCCTATAGATTTATTTGTTCATTATCTTAACTACAGTGAGTGGGGTAAAAGGTTATTATAATTTAACTATCTCTGCTTTAAGCAAAATCTTATTATCTGATTATCTCTGAATCCAGTTCTTTTTTGTAGAGAGAAGGAAATTACTGTACTTCAGTTATATAAACATCTGTAGGTAAATTACACACACTGTTTACTACTGGACTGTGGGTTGATACACTTATCTCTCACAACTGACGGTTTCCTGGCACACAGGTTCTCATCCTTGTGGTCTGAGGTTTCTCTATAGCTTAACCTCCATTTGTATCAATCGCTATCTTCTTAGTCTATCACAATACTCTCATTTCATATACTTTATTGCAAAATTATCAATATTCCTCTTCCTCACCTCTTACATGTCCTCCCCCTTCTCTCTTGTTATCCTTCACTCATCTGTCTCTTCCTCTTGTGCTCCCTGTCACCTTCCCTTATCTTTTCTTAAAATACATGTAAATGGGAATAATGCTTAAAACCATTGTTTGCAGTGTCACTATATCCACCACTACCAATGTTTACTAGCATTGTGGTAGTGTCGCATTTGCATTCTGGTTTTTGAACAGCCTCTTGTCCTATCCACATGTATAACACATATACACCTAAATTCAGTTATGAATACAACCTCTTAAAAAAGACAACAAACACATGTGATGTTCATTGTCAGTGCTTATACAGGGATTAATAATGCAGAGTGGACCAAATAGGGTATTTATAGAGGCAACTGTCCCACAGGTACAGTACACACCTGGGAATTCCAAAGAATGTCACCAACTATATACAAAGGCTGTTAGATTGTATTGTCGCCTGTATCAAGGCTGAATACAGACAGAAGCCTCTAGCTCGGTGATCTGAGGAGTGTTGGAACTTGGAAGGACTTGCAGCACAACTGATGTAGTCCGTAACTTTTTTTCTGGGACATGCACAGTGCAGAGGGACTGCTGGTAGGTGGTGCTAGAGCAGAACACGGAATAAAGTAAATGACATAAGACAGGAAGAAGCTGCAGCGAGCACGCTGCCTCCACTCACAGCTGCAGGAAAGTTTCTGTTTGTCACCCGGAGAAGACTGCCCTGGGAATAGCTGGTGTAGGTTTGGAGTGACTCGGCCTTGCTGCAGCTTCAGAACAGGTAAGAGGGGGATGATTGTGCTGAGAGAGCAGCAACACTATAGAAAGTGCACCGGGGAGTTTATAGAACAGCTCCGGGAAGGTTATAAATGAGCGGACGTGACTCGGCAGCCTGTGAGGTCCAGGGTGATCCCATGTGAGCGCACAGCTTGTTTGCAGAGTTTAGACTGACTATAGAGAAAGCACCAGGCACCGATCTAAGGACTAAGAGAAATACACTGTACAGCAAATTATTAGCAAGCTGGCAGCAATGTGGGAATAAGCAGGGAGTGGCTTTGCCTTAATGTGGAATTTAGATTTACAATGCAGTCTCAAGCCAGTTGCTATATACACCCAAACAATTACTAAGTCTTGGCTGTAGAATCTGTTTATTTCTTATTTGGCACTATACATACTATTCACCTGGGCTGTAAAAGAAAAGTTTCAGTCCAGTTGATTGCAGAGCTTGGCATAAGCTGATGTATTCAGTAGCAAATAGAAATAAGTAAATCATTAAGTTTGTAGATTTGCCATTCAAGTGAATACGGACTTACAGAAGAACACAGTGTTGTATGCACCATGTAAGCAACTAAGCATCATTAATCATTCTCACTGTGATTTTGGTATGCCGGGGGAAGGGGAAGGAAACTTTGAAGATGTTTAACTAAGGAGGAAGTACAAAGTAAAATCTCTTCCCACCAACTACAATTATGTCTGATTTGCAATATCTTGGCGCCATCTATTTGTGTCTGAACATTTTCATTAACGTCAATATTTATTTGTACAACGTTTTAGGCATAAACACAATCAGCGTTTTCTCATTTTGATGTACTAGGGAAAGCAACAATATCTGTTTTATATACTGTGTTTATTGTAGTCAAACAGTAATAGTGATGTGAGCAATGCTTGGTATAGTCAGTAGGATAAAACATAGAGAATGCATATAAATAAGTGAGCAGGAACCCACCAAATACATCTTATCTGCCTATAGTGTGTGGTTCTTGAAGCTGAGAGGAGGTTTCACTTTGGTGTAGAAATTCCTGGGTTCAGTCTAAACATTTACTTTAAGTATTTGTAAGAGGGGAGGGTAACTTATAACAGGAATAAGAAAATACTCTATTAGTAACCAGTTTCCACTCTTCTGTCTGTGTAAATGGTTAGCAGCACAATGCCAGGTTCCTGTAAGTTCTGTTTGCACAGTCTCATAGAAGGACCTGCAGTGACAGATGCAGAGTTATGTGTCACCCATGTGGGTGGGGGTAAACCTGGGGCGTGGAGGACCCCTGCATGTTATCACCAGCTTGTAGCTGTAGTCTTCAGTTATCACTGTGATTGATAAATAAGTGCAAGGTTAATGGGGATTAGCAGCCACTGATCCAATGATCAGTGCTAGCGTAGAGGTCTGCAGTAGAGGCTGCGTCACTTTGAGTTATTACACCTGATCCTACTGCATTAAAACATGAGTGGACCTTCAGTGAAGTTTATACAGTACATAAGAGGGCAGATGAGTCCAATGGGAGTTACACAGACCAATGTCTTTGCAGTCACAGTGTAACCTCTTGCATACAATTCAAATTGCTGAAAGAAATTTTGGTAAAGTTTAGATGGTAAAAGACGCAGCCTGGGTTAAATGTATCAAGCTGCAAACTTCCGGTGGGTTTGAAAAGTAGAGATGTTGCCTATAGCAACCAATCAGATTATAGCTGTCATTTTGTAGAATGTACTAAATAAATGATAACTACAATCTGTATTAAGCCCCTCCATTGCACTTATCTTTGCTTAAGGCCAGTTACCTACTGGTGTTAAAAAACACACTTTTACTGGTGTTTTTTAAGGCCAGTGAAAACATACAAATGGGTGTCGAACCTATTGGTTCCAATGACCCCCTACCCACTTCCGCTAACGTCTACAGTTGGGAGTGACGGCGGCATGTCCCCTCTTTTGTAAGCACTAGCTACACACCACATGTCATTTGTCTGTTGTGTGGCGTCATATTAATTTTCTGTGTAAAGTTACATCATATTTTGTTAACAGAGGTTGGACAATTGGCCGGGTCTACCTGTATGGGGCCAGTACTACAATGCAGGATAAAAGCATTATTCTTGTAAATAAGCTCTTATAAATACTGTCCTTTAGAACAATCATGTCAACTTGCAAGGACACTGAGGGCTGCATAGTTGGGTGGGCAATATATACGTGTCAGAAGGAATACTCCTTTCTCTGCAGGCTTTATAAACCTCTTCTCTACTTTTATTTTTTATTACAAACTAAAGTTATTTTGAAATCAGGAATAAAATATCCATATTTTATGATTTGACTGGATAATGAATCCTTTGTAGTGTAGTGTCACCGGAATGGTCGCGAGACGCTTCACGGCTAAATGAATTATCATATATCCTGACTTCAGCGCACCACTATGGATAGGGTGTTTCAGATTATTTAATCACACCTGGTCCACAGTACATGAGTACAAGAATACTGTGGTGAAAGCAGAGCAAGCGTAAGAATCATTCAGCCCAATGTCTTCGCGCTTCTGCTGTTCACACAGTTCTCAGCTCCAGAAGTGGAAAAACATTGTGATCTGCACAGGATATAAAGTCGTCCAATGGGTGGATGCAGCATTGACTAGAAATCAAAGTGGTGACTAAAAGAAAATCGGGACCTCTGAAAACCAGTTAGACCTATCTTACGTGTTATACTGAAGATGTAGATAGGACACTATGGTGTGAACTTCTTATTGTATTCAAACTTAAACTCCTGCTCATCTGTGTGTAAACCAGTGGATCCCAATCTTTCTCACTTCGAGGCACCCTTAGGGTCTAAATCCTTTTTTCAAGGCACCCCTAAGCCAAAATAATTACCAAGTAGTCCTTTGCCTTGCTTATCACCGGTCCTGGCCGCGGCACCCCTGTGAGATCACCGTGGCACCTAAGGGAGCTGTGGCACACAGTTTGGGAACCACTGGTGTAAACTGTTTATTATCCAATCAGAACTTCCGAAGCTTCAAGCAGCAGGAGATGAGTGTGCTAAACATGTCAGGCAGTGACCTTTCCACCCATGTAATTATACTAGTGATGATGCATGTGACATGGGCAGAGTCATTATGTGAGGAGGGGAAGAGAGACAAACAAAAATATATAGATATTGTAAAGAGCAGGTCCCCCATGAGCACAAAGTAGTGATGTGAAGATCTTGTCGCACTGATTGCAGGAAGATCAATGTATGAAACAATATTCATACATCCAACTAGTTTTACGTTTTCTCCTGAGAACAGTATCCGGGACATGAATAGTTTTGTATTTCCACTGTAAACAGCACTTATTGACAGTGTCAGGTGTGGCTGCAGGTTGGGCAAGAATTTTCCAATTTGTTTTTTCTAATGTAGAATTCATCATTTGTAACACTGACAGGTGAACTGTGAAAGTGGAAACAGATCGGGGCATGAATCTCAGCAATTAGGTGAGATATGCATAAGATAACTGCAAAACACCAAGGGGCAATTATTTCTGTGAGCATTTGGAGAGGGTGTTGGTAGATTAGTGACGAGACAAGAATATCATTGTACAGGATTTTATAACACCCTAGAAATACTGCAAAAAATAACTTATATAACAGTAGACAAAATAAATAAATTCTCACACAAGTTAAACCTTTGTTAGGCTAAGTACGCCCTGGTGCTTTCAATGAGTATGCTATTGAATGTTAAAATGAAAGTAAAAATGCTAAATACTGTGGCAAGAGCCCGCTACTGGTGAAGCACACGCGTACAACTTCTTCCTTTTTATGGTTCCTTATTGTCAGGATGGTAATAATGTTTTGACACCGTATACTTGCACAGCAATTATGGAGACCCTCAACGCTTACTATACATAGTCCAGCTCTCTGTCCAGATCAGCCAGCTAGCCCAGCGTTGATCTCCCTGAACAATGAAACAAGCAGGGTTTTATACCTGACACTCCTCCCACAGGCCTAGCTTGATGGACAGGTGACACACCCACCTTCTCTTTAAAAGGAAACGCCCATACCTGGCTCTGTTTAGACTATCAGACCCACCCTGTCTGTTTGCTGAGAGGAAGCAGCTTTTAAATCATGTAAGTAAACCAATTTTAAACTACACATATGTTTTTACCTGGTTTAATCTCCACCTAGGTACATAACTGTGCCAATGTTTTACTCTACTTCCCTGCTTTCTCTGCATATTGCCAGCTAAATGCCTCCTTTTGTTACAATACACATAGAAATGCAATATGTACTGTATCATTTGATACAATGATTTTTCTTGTCATATCTATTTGCTTGCACGTAACTGTTAGAAATGCATTTAAAATGCAGAATTTTAACGGTACAGTCTAGGTAGCCTTAGTGTGAACCACACTACAGAAAATGTATCACAATGAGATATCGTTAACGATTTTACCAACAATTGAAAGTCCAAATCAGCATGTTGGCTCGTATACACACTAAACACGTTTTACCATCATATCTGTGTTCTTCATCTGTCATAACCATCGGCTGAAAGATCGTGACTCTGTAAACTCTACGGAGATCAGGTCGTGAGTGCGTACACACTGTAGGATTGGAACGACATTGTTCGATTGTTTATAGAGACGTTCCTTTATAAAATCAAATGATACGATGTGCTTGGAATAATACAACATGATCGTTGGAGCATACACATTGATATTGGGCTGAACGGTTGTGTATCATGTGAATGGCATGATTATAGGGTGAAACACTTGTAGTGTGTATCCAACCTTACTGTATTTTTGAAAAAAAATATGTCATTGAAAGTCTACTATGTCTTGAAATAAAAAACAAGCAAACAAATGTTTATGGGTTATAATAGCACACATGGTTAATTATCTGTGTTGGCAGCACAGTGAGTGGTTAGCACTTCTGTCTTACAGCACTGGGGTCATGGGTTCGATTCCCGACCATGGCCTTATCTGTGTGGAGTTTGTATGTTCTCCCCATGTTTGCGTGGGTTTCCTCCGGGTGCCTTGTTTTCCTCCAACAATCCAAAAACATACTGGTAGGTTAATTGTCTGCTATCAAATTGACCCTAGTCTTTGTGTGTGTGTCTGTGTGTGTGTGTGTGTGTGTTAGGGAATTTAAACTGTAAGTTCCAATGGGGCAGGGACTGATGTGAGTTCTCTGTACAGCGCAGCAGAATTAGAGGTGTTATATAAATAGCCGTTGATGATGAGATGACAGGGACTGCTAAGGAAATAAATTAAACTTACTATTTTTAACATTAGACATCCCCCCCACACACACGACATTCTCACCATGCAATAAACCAGCCCTGGAATCTCTGACACAGAAAACAAACCATAAAAACAACAAAACTGTATAATGCAAAAACTTAAAGACATATAGAGAAATTAGGTGAATTGTCTTTAATGTTGTGTTAGTTTAACTTCATATTCTATTAATATAACACTTTTATCTCCATATTTTAACCAAAAAGTGTTGATAAACTGGAGGTAAAACTTTTTTCAGTTTCCGGTTAGTAATAACATTCTGGACTCTGGTCCTAGCAATAAATGATAGAGGGTGATTTTCGCCTCCTCACTATCTGTGATCCGCTAGACCTATGAGCCGGGATAATCTGTCTTCCAGGTTATATATATAAGTGGCGTCTGATAGTTATTTCCTCTTTTGATTCTTTTCGTACTGACTCTTATATTAGAGATTGAGCACAGTGCACCCACATACTCTGTGTGATAGGACAGTATGTGATTGAATCTTGGGGGGGACATTAACTGAAGTGCAGTTTGTAAAGTCTTCTGCTTTTTCAAGGTTTTGTGGGTGATTTTTAATTTGCCAGATTTACTAACGTCCAAAACTGCAGGAAAAGCACAGACTTACAAAGAACAACATTAACAATAGATGTCCTGATTTATTTTTTTAGGCAATTTATATTTATTGAAGAAATGATCAGTTTACAGTAAAGCTAGGTACATACTACAGGGTTTTTGTCCAATAATCGGCTCAAACAACCGACATACGACCGCTCGTTTGAAAGTCGGGTCAGTGTGTGCAGTGACACAATGGTTGAAAGTCTGCCCAAATAGACGATTGTCGCCTAATTTGGTTGGTCATACCGTTCAATATTTTTGTTCCAATTTCCTTTCTGTTGTGTAGTGTGTATAAGTTTACGACTGATCCACAACAGTGTGTACGAAATTGCAGTCATTGCTCACGACAACATGGCTGTAAAAAGTCGCTACTGGGACGGCCGCTCTTCCCTTTATTGTCTAAAACAAGGCTAGTGTGTATGCAGTCCATGGACCGAGCGATCGGACCATCGATCAGATGTATAATCGATCAGCATAAAAAGTTGTTGGAAAATTCTGTAGTGTGTACCCAGCTTAAGTCATTGATAACATCACAACTGGGAGAAGATCATGTCCAAGCATCATATAACAATACAGATAGAACTTACCTAAACCTTGTAGTATAAGTAGAGTATCCTCTAAACCAAAAAATAACAAATAAAACAAGGAAAACTTAACAATTTTGGGGATGGGGAAACAGTGCGGGAGAAAGAGGAAGAAGGAATAGAAGAGATTCAGCTGTAGCTCACAAGGTCTAATGCTTCAGTTGGTCTACCAAACCGTGTCGGGAAATAAGAGGGGAGTGGGCTTCACCATGGTCTACCTTCTATCTGAGATTTCATCCAAAGTGCTACAGTTATGAAGGTGCGCTTTATAAATCTAATGGAAAAAATGGCAAAGATTTTGCCTGGAAAAAGCAGTGGCTTGAGCTATCTTGCCTCTGTAATGTGCGTATTGTCGCTAACCAATAACGATTGTCGAACCTCGATTTGTGTTTCCAACGCACAAAGATTTATTCGCAATAAGTGGAAAAAATATGCTCAAGCGATGTAATAGTAAATACAGCCGTTACTTAACGCAGGCGCTCTGGATCCAGTGCAGTCATTCAATCCTGAAGTCTGGGGACAAGAAGTCTGCCCTCTGGATCACAAGCTGCTGCTTATATACACAATCAAGTACAGTAATACAATGAAGATGGTATGGCTTGCATCTATTGGTCCGGGTCTCAGGAATGTCCAAGGGGTCGTCAATCATTGGCTGGTTCATCCTAAGGAATCCAAAGGAGGGGGTCATCTCTGCAGGGGGTATGCTCTGCTCTTCCCGCCAGAATTCCTTAGTCTTAAGTAGTTCATAATTCCCTATCATTCATAACTTGCGTATGCACTCTGCGATTCCCTCGCAGAGCGCACCAAACAGTAGGATATGTAACAAGGTTCATTATGATACCACTCATGATGTTATTCCTTTAACCCGTTCTGTGTATTTCACTAATATGCATGTAACTCTGATATAACATATAAATACTACTATATTTCGACATAACTGACTATGTGTTGCAACTACCAATAATGTGTACTATTTTATAAGTATGCGTGTTTGTGCGAATGTATGGTAAAAGACCAATTACCAAGTATTGTCGCTAACCAATAACGATTGTCGAACCTCGATTTGTGTTTCCAACGCACAAAGATTTATTCGCAATAAGTGGAAAAAATATGCTCAAGCGATGTAATAGTAAATACAGCCGTTACTTAACGCAGGCGCTCTGGATCCAGTGCAGTCATTCAATCCTGAAGTCTGGGGACAAGAAGTCTGCCCTCTGGATCACAAGCTGCTGCTTATATACACAATCAAGTACAGTAATACAATGAAGATGGTATGGCTTGCATCTATTGGTCCGGGTCTCAGGAATGTCCAAGGGGTCGTCAATCATTGGCTGGTTCATCCTAAGGAATCCAAAGGAGGGGGTCATCTCTGCAGGGGGTATGCTCTGCTCTTCCCGCCAGAATTCCTTAGTCTTAAGTAGTTCATAATTCCCTATCATTCATAACTTGCGTATGCACTCTGCGATTCCCTCGCAGAGCGCACCAAACAGTAGGATATGTAACAAGGTTCATTATGATACCACTCATGATGTTATTCCTTTAACCCGTTCTGTGTATTTCACTAATATGCATGTAACTCTGATATAACATATAAATACTACTATATTTCGACATAACTGACTATGTGTTGCAACTACCAATAATGTGTACTATTTTATAAGTATGCGTGTTTGTGCGAATGTATGGTAAAAGACCAATTACCAAGTATTGTCGCTAACCAATAACGATTGTCGAACCTCGATTTGTGTTTCCAACGCACAAAGATTTATTCGCAATAAGTGGAAAAAATATGCTCAAGCGATGTAATAGTAAATACAGCCGTTACTTAACGCAGGCGCTCTGGATCCAGTGCAGTCATTCAATCCTGAAGTCTGGGGACAAGAAGTCTGCCCTCTGGATCACAAGCTGCTGCTTATATACACAATCAAGTACAGTAATACAATGAAGATGGTATGGCTTGCATCTATTGGTCCGGGTCTCAGGAATGTCCAAGGGGTCGTCAATCATTGGCTGGTTCATCCTAAGGAATCCAAAGGAGGGGGTCATCTCTGCAGGGGGTATGCTCTGCTCTTCCCGCCAGAATTCCTTAGTCTTAAGTAGTTCATAATTCCCTATCATTCATAACTTGCGTATGCACTCTGCGATTCCCTCGCAGAGCGCACCAAACAGTAGGATATGTAACAAGGTTCATTATGATACCACTCATGATGTTATTCCTTTAACCCGTTCTGTGTATTTCACTAATATGCATGTAACTCTGATATAACATATAAATACTACTATATTTCGACATAACTGACTATGTGTTGCAACTACCAATAATGTGTACTATTTTATAAGTATGCGTGTTTGTGCGAATGTATGGTAAAAGACCAATTACTGTTGCTGCCACGTGTAGTGGATGCGTACGCCCTTTCACGCCGTAGCGTGCCCTTGTACGTCGTAGCGTACCGTACGCATCTTTTCAGACAAAGACAACCAAGTTTGCTAGACTTTAATTGAAATGACTTTATCCAATTTGCTGACTTCGACACCTCTTAATAGAAAAAAAAATAAATGAAAGTAGAAAGATGTCTGTCCCACTGCTAAATAGCGCTAAACCCTTATATTGTGCATACATTTGTATTAAATAATAAGACTGTACCCAATTGGGACTAATGGGCACTTGTGAGGATTTTATTCTGTGCATCAATTGTGTTTCGTTAAATGACCTTTTGCAGAGTCAGAGTCAGATCTGATTATCCCCATATGAGATTGATAACACAGGTCTGAGCAGTTATTCTTATACAATATAATAAGTTATAAATCTCACCCCTATGTTTTAATATGTAAATAGACTGTTACATGTTTTCTTTAATTTGTATTGGCATAATTTTCTCCCCTCCATACCTTAAAGTCCCCATTGATTACTTGTGCTGCTAGACATTGTTTGTTCCTGCACAATTTGACAGGGAGGTCTTGCATCTATTGACTTTACATTGGAAGTTAGCGTTGCATTGCTGGGAACTTCTCTGTTAGGTAAGCTGATTGTCGGTAGGAAATGGTATTTCCGTGAAGATAATGTTAATAATTGGCTGTATTTATGCAGTATGGGTTGTAGATCTCTACAGTGGTGACTGTGACAATCAGTGGTACCTTGGTTGCTTCTCCCTGTTCTTTGTACATAAGGAGATTTATTGTTTGTCTACTTACCTGTGGATCTGAGTCTCCACCACTCCGCGGTTACAATATATGTAACTGTTCTTATTTTCTGTTGTTGTCATTTTGAGCATTGTGTTTTAAAGTGTGTCTAGATAATTGGGTGTTTGTGACACAGGGGTCTAATAGAAGATTGTTTTTATTGTGTATAGCAGTGTCAAGAAAATTGATGTGTGTGTGTTTGAATATTTAAGTTTTATTGCGGGATATGGAGTACATTCTTGATGGGATAGAGTTCCTGTCCATTTGCTCGCCATATCATCAGATTATTATCACCATGAGGTTTGATTAAACAGTCTACAGATAAAACCGCATGACATTTGGTGACCCGGATCAATATTCAACCTCAATGATGACCCGCTCCTACCTCACACATGTAACTAGTTCTTAGGCTACATTCTCATAAACATTGGTTAAGATGACAAATTGACGGCCTCCACTGTGTGTGGGTGGCAGGTTCACTTTAATATGGGGTTATGGGCTATGTATGTTTAGCTCGGAGCACTTCTTTCAATTGTGTATGAAGATAATTCATAGGGGTAGAGGTATGAAAACTTATAGTGGAGGTGTTGCCCATAGCAACCAATCAGATTCTAGCTAACATTTATCTAGTACATTCTAGAAGATGATGGCCAGAATCTGGTTCCTATGGGCAACATCTCTACTTTTCCTTTTTAAAAGTTCTAGTAAATCTACCCCATAGTGTTAAATTGCTACTGCTGCTGGATTTAATAAGTAATTTATTTGATCTAAATACGTCATTATGACACTCACTGACCACTACTTGCTATCACCTATCTTGATATTTCAATGAACATTGAACTGCTGCAGACAATAATCACAATATATTTAAATTGACTTTGTGAAGTTAGAGTTACAGGTTTTTTTTTACAGAAACAGAATTTATTAATATATTCATTTTCCATGATGTAAGAATTCATGATGTAAGAAAGGGGCATACTTTAAATGCAATTATTGCATCTTGGAAAATGGATCCATTTAGGAATTCTTATCATTGTTTAAACAAAATATTCTGCAATGCAGTAAACCCCAGCAACGCTAGAGATTATCTTAATTGCAAATAAAAAACAGACAGCATTTGATTACATAAGTCATCGGGCGGCAACGGGCTTCTGTGTCACATGATCTCCTCTGCAGAGTGCAGGGAGGTCACTCAGCATACCCGGGCGGCCCCCTTGAATGCGGCCCTCCACGTCCTTCATGTAGCCCCTCACTGACAAGCATTGACCCAATTTGCTAAGATACAGCTAAATAAACCCGAGTGCAATCAGTTCCAGTCCAAGGACACACAATTATAGATTGGAGCCCACCTGTGTACAACAGTACAACTCAAATGTTTCAATTGATTACAAATCAGTTACACCTGCCTGTGAAAAGTCCCACTATTGGTCAGTGTATTTCCAATTAAGAGCTTGATCAATAAAATCAAAGAACATTCAAAGCAAATCTGATAAATGGTTATTGAAATGGACCATTGAAGGAAAGACATGAGAATATTTCAGAGAGTTTTAAAATCCCCCTAAAATACTGGAAGGAGTATGGCACAATTGTGAACTTGTGCGAGTGCTCGGAGGTCTATGACAGCTCCAACAGAGCTAGTCTTCCATTAAAGAGATTGGAAAAATTGGACATGGAACAACAGTAACTCCGGCACTCCATAAACATGAGAGGGAGGGTGGCAAAAAGAAAAGCAATTGTTGAAAAAACATACATGGAATCCTGCCTAGAGTTTGCTAGAAATCATGTAGATCCACATACCAAGTGAAGGAAGAGTCTATGACTTATGAGACCTAAATTAAACTTTTTGACCTTAATGCATGGACCAATGTGTGGCACAAGTCTAACACTGTGTATCACCTCTCATGAAGCCTGGTGGTTGGCACATAATGCTATGAAGATGTTTCTCTGCATCAAGGACTGGACAACTTGTCAATACTGGGTGCAAGCTGGAGGAATAAGATATATACGGGTTAAGTCCTAGGAGAAGATTTTTATTTCATTAGGGTAATGACCCAAAGAATACTGCAAAAACCACAAAAATATCAATGTAGTGTCCATGTTAAAGCCAAGAACTCAATCCCACTGAGAATCTGTGGAATTATCTGAAAATTGCTGTTCACCAAAGGTCTGTATCATCATCATCATCATCACCATCATCAACATTTATACATTTATTTATATAGCGACAGCACCTTACAATTTTGGGCCTATCCAATTTGATGGAACTCAAGGAATATTGAATAGAAGTATTAGTTGAACATTGCAGTGTCGAGGTGTGCAGAGCTGGTGGAGAATGACCCACATAGATACACAGCTGTAATTACAGCTAAAGGTGCTTCTACCAAGAGTTAAAACAAATGAATAAATACTTATGTGATCAATTATTGTCTGTGTTTTATTTGTAATTAATTAGCAAGCTTTTAAGTTGTTTTTTTGTTTGTCATTATGTTTTTATCCGAGTAAATCTATTTTGCTCCCACGATGTAGGAAATTAAAATGTGAAAAATGTCAGAGGGGGTGAATACTTTTATGGCTTCGGTAATTTTAGGTCAGGAATTTAACTGAAAAATATTCCACTCGCTGACGTGTAAAGTTACATATATCACCCTTCATACTACTTATGATTTGTCACTTAACTTTTTTTGTAGCATGCTCCAAATTGCTCTTCCACATTGTATACATTTATATATACACACCATCATAATATTGTGCTCTTTAAATGAAGTCCCTTAGTAAAAATACAGTAAGTGTAATACATTAATATAGTAACACTAGTTAGGATGTGACCAGAGTGATATATCCCTGACTCATCTAGGAATGACCCGTACCAAACCTAGTGTGTATTAAGGTACATAGCGAAAGTCTATTCTACACCTTCAAAAGAAGAATTCGTGGGGCCATGGGGCAGGCTGGGCTGAGGGGCAGGGGGGGCATTTGCCCCCCGGGCCGGTCCCATAGAGGGCTATCTTGGGCTGGGTCAATGGGCCACCAGCACTCTTTGTCCTTTAAAATAGGCTGCTGAGTTGAGTGTTGCCCACCAGGGCTGAACTTTGCCAGCCCTCCCCTGCAGGTGCCCCCAGATCAGGTCTTGCCAAACACATTTCATTAGGGATAACTCTTTATCGCACATGTCAAATGATTTGTTTCAATTTACAAAAGCAAAGCTGGGAAAGCATCTGTCTGAGGATAATATATTCTTCAACGCTACATTTGGGGGTTGTACAGTCTGGACAACGTTGTTTCAGTGTTTCTGTTTCATTACTTCATCATCATCATCTCTTTATTTATATAGCGCCACTAATTCCGCAGCGCTGTACAGAGAACTCACATCAGTCCCTGCCCCATTGGAGCTTACAATCTAAATCCCCTAATATAGACACACACAGACTGAGAGAGACTAATGGCAATTTAATAGCAACCACCTACTAGTATGTTTTTGGAGTGTGGGAGGAAACCGGAGCACCCGGAGGAAACCCACGCAAACACAGGGAGAACATACAAACTTCACACAGATAAGGCCATGGTCGGGAATGGAACTCATGACCCCACCGTGCTGCATGATCTGGGCAATAAAAAGAAAACTCTGTCATGCTGACGGTGAGATTATATACATGTGTCCACTAGCGTTTAAATGTTTATTTTAACGCATATGAAAATGCAAGTAATCTCACAGGTAAACCAATTTTTGTATGCTTTAGTACACATAGACATTACAAATATGTTCAAAATGCAATTTTTATTATGCTTCTGGTCCAATTCCTCCTAAAAACAGGAAGTGAACATGTCAAACACATGTGTTGAACTCACATGTAAACTCTTGTTGACTCTTGTCATGTGATTATGTTTACAGTGAGTTCCCATTGAGAATGATGTGTGGAACGATCTGAAATGGTACAAAAAAAATTGCACCATACCACAAAAAGTTGTACACCCATAAAACACAAATATGGATGGCCACATTTTGGAACAGTGGGATTTATTGTTACGTATGATTACTTGCATTCACTTGGTGTTAAAACAATATACAAAATGCATAATTTTAGCACCAGTGGGTGCGAGGCCTTACGCTTGCCATTTCAGTGATTTGGTTGAAAACAGCCATGTTGGCCCTTCATTGCCACGGATCTCCGCTCCCTCCAACCACCAACATTAGTTCTGAATAGTGGTAATCAAACAGAATTTCTGGATGGATCCACGTGGATTTACAGCGCAAGATGGTGACATTTGTGGAGAGCAACTTTGTCACAGATGGTGGCATCTGTGACAAAGTTTTAACAGGTTGAGGATAGGCATACCTGGTATGCTCCACATTTTGCAGAGCAAGATTTCCTTTTGCAGAGCAAGATTATTGTAATGAAACAAAGTGGTGGAGTTGGCACACTTTTGGGGACATTACTCACCTTTTGGGGAGGGGCAATACCAGCTCAGAATTGGTTCTTGGGTCTCAGCCTTTACTTTAAATGAGATATTTCAAGGTCCGGGAGGTCGGACTTTAATGTAAGTTTTGCCCCACTTCAGATTGTCCGCCTCTCCAGCCGCCTAGGCACATGTAAGAGTTTCTTGAGAGCAGCTTGAAGTGCGTGGGGGGGAGTGAGACTGGGGAATTTTTATGTAATTGAGTGCAATTTAATATATTATCGAGACAATACTCCTAAATTTAGATTAAAAAACCCTTATCCAGAAACCTTAGGTCCCAAGCATCCAGATAATAGATCCTATACGTGTATACAGTGTAGCACACACTCAGTAACAGCGATGATTGTATAAAGAGGATAAAACACATCTTTGGAGAGGTGATACTAGGTGAATCACCTAAATTTCACAAACCGTTCTGCACAGTGTGCCAGGAAGTATCTCTATTGTTTGTTATACTGCTGCAGACACTTTCATAGTTCTGTCGAAGTTGACCAGGAGACATAAATAACTATTAAACAATCAACATGTTTTGTGAAATGACCAGGAATTGTCGTCCACAACAGAATATAAACAGACAGAATTTATTATAAACAGGACTGTCCTTATTGGTACATAGTAACTGTTCTTATTTGTATAATATGTCATGTATTCTAGTATTATTGTATAATATCTCCTGATTCTCCCTTCTTAAAAGCAGCTACAGAAGAATACGCTTTTGCAAAGTCTATCCCCAGACTTATATATATATAAAACTAGGAGAACACTATTTATACTGTAAACCAGACAGGGATTAATGTAATATACACGCAGTAAAGTGGATGATTGAATTAATTCCTTCCAGGCAAGAATTCTGCATTGGATAGATCTTCAGAGCTGTATCTGGCTAAATAAGGCGGCTTGGCGACTCTCCCTGTTTTCTTAAGTGTCCCAGATAATAAGAGTTCAGTTACCAGCAACAATATAGTTTACTTGTAAAAAGCAGTAACACAATGAACAGTATGTTATCATATTGTGCATCTGAGGAGAATGAGTAACCTTCTTGTCTGTATCGTGGGTGACAAATCGCTGTGGGATTACGGTAACTGTTATCACCGCAGTTTGTGTACTTTAAGGAAAACTATGAATGTGTGCAGTGCAGAGAGGCTGAAAGACTGCTGGCATGTTCTTGTAAATATAACTAAAAAAGGCAGCCTAGGACAAAAGACATCTGCGGAGTGAACCTCCCACTGTACGTTTCACGTGGTCCCGTTCATTCTGGAAGGTGCCCTCCCAGCTGTAATGTATAAATCAGCTGTACAGACACGTAATAAGGGCAATAGTTGTATTGACTACACATCGTGGTGATAGAATGTGAAAAGGTTTTATATCCCAGCAGACAAAGCGCCACAATTATCAACAGCTGCATAAAATGAAAATTAGTTTTCAATCCTTATCGCATTGATAAGGATTGAACTATTTCTCATATTTATTAAAAAATCTCCACAGGAGCAGCAGTCAGGAAAAACTGCTGGTCCTGTGAAGATAAAAACCTACCTTTTCACTGCCTCTCGTTCCCGAAGCTGCTGTGCGATCCACAGAAGTCTTGTGCGCATGCTCCATCTGAAAACTTCTCTGCACTTCAGTGATGCGGAGAGCGGAGTGTGACAGGGAGGGATCATGTGATCCCTCCACACATGCGCTGTGTGACAGGAAGGATCATGTGATCCGTCCACACATGCGCTGTGTTACAGGGAGGATCATGTGATCCCTCCACACATGCGCTGTGTTACAGGGAGGATCATGTGATCCCTCCACATATGCGCTGTGTGACAGGGAGGATCATGTGATCCCTCCACACATGCGCTGTGTGACAGGCAGGGCCTGATCAACCACTAGGCTGACCAGGCTGCAGCCTGGGGCGCTGGGTCCCGGGGGGCGCGGCACTGTGGGTATTTTTTTTTTTTTCCCCTTCATTAATTTTTTTTTCGGGGTGGGGGAGGGGGGGTAGCCGCGGGGGGTCGCCGCGGGGGGGTGGAGGGCTCGACAATCAAAAGCAATGGTGGTCAGTGGTTAGCAACACACAGCCAATCGCCAGGCTGCCTGTTGCTGTGCAGCAGACAGGAAGCAGGACGTCTTCACTTCCTATCTGCTGATCTGAGGAGAGGAGCGACACTGGCACAACTACAGGTAATTGAAGGGGGAACTGCCCTGCATATCTATAGGGAGGGGGGGGGAACTGCCCTGCATATCTATAGGGAGGGGGGGGAACTGCCCTGCATATCTATAGGGAGGGGGGGAACTGCCCTGCATATCTATAGGGAGGGGGGGGGGAACTGCCCTGCATATCTATAGGGAGGGGGGGAACTGCCCTGCATATCTATAGGGAGGGGGGGAACTGCCCTGCATATCTATAGGGAGGGGGGGGAACTGCCCTGCATATCTATAGGGAGGGGGGGAACTGCCCTGCATATCTATAGGGAGGGTGGGGGAACTGCCCTGCATATCTATAGGGAGGGGGGGGAACTGCCCTGCATATCTATAGGGAGGGGGGGGGAACTGCCCTGCATATCTATAGGGAGGGGGGGGGAACTGCCCTGCATATCTATAGGGAGGGGGGGGGAACTGCCCTGCATATCTATAGGGAGGGGGGAACTGCCCTGCATATTTATAGGGAGGGGGGGAACTGCCCTGCATATCTATAGGGAGGGGGGGAACTGCCCTGCATATCTATAGGGAGGGGGGGAACTGCCCTGCATATCTATAGGGAGGGGGGGAACTGCCCTGCATATCTATAAGGAGGGGGGGAACTGCCCTGCATATCTATAGGGAGGGGGAGAACTGCCCTGCATATCTATAGGGAGGGGGGAACTACCCTGCATATTTATAGGGAGGGGGGGAACTACACTGCATATCTATGGAGAGGGGGGGGGAACTACCCTGCATATCTATAGGGAGGGGGGGGACTACCCTGCATATCTATAGGGAGGGAGAGGGGGGACTGTCATGCATATGTATAGGGAGGGAGAGGGGGACTGTCATACAAATCTAGAGGGTGGGAGGGGGGGCTGCCATGAAAATCTATAGGGGGGGAGAGAGGTTGATATGTATGAAGGAGGGCAGAGGAGGGGGGCTGATATATGTGACTGGGGGAGTTTTGATGTGACGGGGGGGATAGCTTTGCTAGCAGAGTGGAGGTAAGGAAAATAGCTGCAAGGGGGATGGATGCAGGGTGGGAGGTAAAGAAAATGGCTGCAGCAGGGGTTAAGGAAAATGGCTGTGGGGGGGTTGTGGTTAAGGAAAATGGCTGCAGGGGGTATTTAAAAAATACAGCAGCTTTGGGGGGGCAGAATCTCATGATTGTGTGGTGGTCACATGGGTGGTCTCAGCAATCACTAGAATACTAAATATTAGTGAGATGGGGCTGGTAGAGGTTTGTATTTGATTGACAACAAATATTCAGATATTGCTTATATATGCCTGTCCAATGGGGTACTTTTAGCTGGCCATAATGGAGTGTTTCCTTTTAACTAAAGGGCCTAATCATTCAGGGTTTGCATTATAATACATTTTTGCATTTTCAAAACAGGACGCCAACTTTCCAGAAGCCAGCGAGAGGATAACAAAGTTGCAAGAGAGAAGAGCAAGAACAGGTAAGAGACAATGGCACAATCTGTCTAAATTTGAATGCTGGAGAATACACCTGAACATTCATATTCAGGAGTGTTCCTATACACCTATATATTCGGAGGAGGGGGGGGGGGGGGGCGCTGCGGCCGTATTAGCCTAGGGCGGCCAGAACCCTTAATCAGGCCCTGGTGACAGGGAGGATCATGTGATCCCTCCACACATGCGCTGTGTGACAGGGAGGATCATGTGATCCGTCCACACATGCGCTGTGTTACAGGGAGGATCATGTGATCCCTCCACACATGCGCTGTGTTACAGGGAGGATCATGTGATCCCTCCACATATGCGCTGTGTGACAGGGAGGATCATGTGATCCCTCCACACATGCGCTGTGTGACAGGGAGGATCATGTGATCCGTCCACACATGCGCTGTGTTACAGGGAGGATCATGTGATCCCTCCACACATGCGCTGTGTGAAAGGGAGGAAGATGTGATCCCTCCACAAATGCGCTGTAAAGCTCTGCTCTTCGGAGCAGAGCTGAACAGTGCTGAAAAGTAGCAGAAACGGTGATGTACAGCAGTCTGAGCTGGTGTACATTACCGTATGTGTTAAACGGTACAGTTTTATTCATTGTTAAATTGCGGTACATAGCAGTACCCATAGACTTCTATGGGGACTGCAATATTTTGCGGAAAAAAAGTGCAAAGCAGCAGATATCTGTGATGCACTGTTGATAGATGAGGAAAATACTTCAATTGGTGTCTATTCCATGAAAACAGCAGTTTTCGGGGAATTGACATGAAAATTAGGTTTAATAAATAGGCCCCAAAAGGAGAAAGATAGTGCAACAATTTGTGCCAATATCAGAGATTAAGGTTTGGATGTAGCGCAGTCTTCTGGAATTTAGAATTTATGATCAACATACATTTCTACATTCATAACCAATGCTATGGAATGAACTAAAAATGCAGATCATGAAATACAAAGGTGTTTTTTTATTTATTTGTGCATAATTTGCATTACTGATTATTGATATTCTAGATCAGATGATGGCACCTTGTGGCTGTCCAGTTGCTTGGCTCTTTTAATCTTTAGATGGAGAGCCCAGTTATTGGAGGGGGTAGCTTAGTGGAATTGGGATGTGGCCAAGTGAAAACTAGTAATGGCTAAGGCACACCTCCCAACTGATCACGCTTTGAAGGAACAGTGCTGCGGGACAGGACTTTTGTCCTGATTCCAGGACAGTTGTCCAGTATTTCCCGCTGATAGAAGCAGATGCGCGTGGCATTGTAATGTTGTGTTTAGGAGAAGGGGGGCTGGTGGCGGACCAATGCTTTGGAAGCACTGAGCACGCCCCTGGGGAGAGGTGGCACGCCACCATGTAGCGTAACCACTCACCCTATCCCGGTTCTAGTCTAGTTTGTCCAGTTATACATTTAGGAATGTTGAGAGGTGTGCAGCCTGCCAGTGGTACATCATGAGCCCTCCATTAAAATGAGGTGGCAAACTGACCTACAACTGCTCAGCTACAAAAGGTAATAGAAATATCAGCTAACCACCGTTCAGGGGCTACAAGGCATTGTTTGAAATGATTTCCATTCCATTAAGTAAAATTGGGATGTGGTTGGAGTGAAAGTGGGTGGTGTTTGCCTGGAATGTGCATGGGATGTTTTTTGTCACAATTTTTTTTAATATATCTTGGGAGGTTTCATTTTTTTTAAGGACTTGTAATTTTATGGCACACCCATGGTAATAATAAAATACCCGTGGTCTTTTCTGCAGCTGCCGCTACTATAAACCAAGCCTCTGTAATTTAATAATAAAAGAAACTTGTGATATTGCTGTGAGCACTTTATCTATAGTCTTGCTTGTCTTTTTAACTGCAAAGTATGTCATAAACTGTGACAGGAACCAACGGCATCAACGGCAAAGTTACTTTTGAATCAATTATGTCAATAGTTCCTACTGAATTGATTAGCTACATGAATATTGGTTCTACCCACTATGTGTAGTGGGCAATTTATTATGTGGGATTTGCCATTTTGCTATCTCTGGGGTAGCATAACATATAATTGCGCAGCACGGTGGCTCAGTGGTTAGTACTTCTGCCTCACAGCGCGCTGGGCTCACGAGTTCGATTTCCGACCATGGCCTTATCTGTGTGGAGTTTGTATGTTCTCCCTGTGTTTGCGTGGGTTTCCTCCAGGTGCTCCGGTTTCCTCCCACACTCCAAAAACATACTGGTAGGTTAATTGGCTGCTATCAAAATTGACCCTAGTCTCTCCTTGTCTGTCTCCCTCTGTCTGTCTGTCTGTGTGAGTGTGTATCTATATTAGGGAATTTAGACTGTAAGCTCCAATGGGGCAGGGACTGATGTGAATGAGTTCTCTGTACAGCACTGCGGAATTAGTGGCGCTATATAAAAAAATGATGATGATAATTGATAGCTTTAGAGCAGTGCCCTTGCAGTAATGGGAAATAATACGTATTTAACATTTATATAGTAATAGATTTAAGTGCGAAGTCAGATCAGGCCATTGAAAATAATTATTTAGCCTGGATGCAATTACACCGAGTTTAAATGTTTAACAAGCCCACCAAATACAGCAAAGATTTCATCAGAACGAAGTCCAAAAGTGTGGAGAATGGAAATCTGTCTTCACTGGCCAAAAAGAACAATCTCCCCATTTATTCCCACACCTGTTTACGAGCCTTCTCGAGACCACGGTTTTGTAATGTCATTTAAGGTTATTGCATTATTATAATAGTATTACTTGTACATGTGCTTCTGCAATCACATTTTCCTGTGACGTATTCCTGTAAGATGACTGGGAGCTGGCTTAGGTGTGCAAAACACTTAATCTATCTCCGAGCCAGCAGTGACCAGAAAACATGTCATTAAAAACACATATCCTGCTAGGACAAATAGAAACCTGTCGTGTGCTGTTGGGTTAGTCTTTGTGAATACAGGAAATGAACGGTGTGCTGCATCTGTTGATGTAATCCGGGGATGAAGGATGCAAAAAATGAAAAGTTCAGTAACTACTTACATACTGCCTTCTACAAATATAGATCCGGGGGTGTAACTATTGTGTGCAGAGTAATGCTGGATTGCCCCCATCTCCGAGGCCCACGCTCTCCGCTGTAACCCCCGTTCCTCCACATAATGCCCCTGCTTTGCTCTCAGTACAGCAGAGGCCTTTTGTGGTACTTCGGCAGTCCAGCGCATGTGCTGCATCAGATGCGCTCAGAAGTTGCCGCTCTGGGAGCCTCAGGAGGAATGGCTCTGCCAGGCCCCACGTATATCCTGATATGGGGTCGGCAGTGCACTATTCACCCCCTGTATAGAGCGTCTCTCTTATGGTCCCTGATTCCCTTTTTCTTTCTCTTGATCCAAGCTGTCCCTCTTTTTATTTTGGGGCATACATCCCATCCAGCTACTAACTGGCTTCTATATTCAGTACAGTAACTTACACCCGGGGTATTTTGTGAGTTTTGGGCTTGTCCACACATATTTTCTACATGCAGTGTTCATAGTGCACTGGACCTCTCAGCTGTATTCCTCGGTAGTGTGAACACAATCGCCATGCCCTCTGCCCTCCTGACTAGTGCGCAAGAGAAATGGCTGCATGAAGCAAAAACACTGGTGTGCGACACAAGCATGGCGCATGCAGCTTCTCATTCGTCCTCCCGCTCACACCCATCAGATTGGTGAACGATAATGACTGTTGTGGCTAAGGCTGGGTACTCGCTATACAACATTTCTACCGATGCGATATCAACAATGATTTTACCAATGACTGACAGTCCTGATCAGCATTCTGATTCCAGTGTACACGCTATACACAATTTACACGATTTACTGTCAGATCTGTGGTCTTCATCTGTCATAACCAGCTGAAAAGATGGTGACTCTGCACACTCCATAGAGATCTATGGACACTGCCGGTCGTGAGTGCATACACACTGCAGGATTGGAACAATATCGCTCCATCGTTGAATGTCATCTTTAGTCCGGTTCAAAAATCAAATGAAATGATACAATGTGTTTTGGAACGATAATCGTTCATCGACGGAGCGTACACACTAATGTGATATCGGGCTGAACGGTCGTTTATCGTTTGGCCCAATAATCGGCTGAAAACACTGTAGTGTGTACCCAGCCTAACTGAGAGTGCAACATGTACAACGCGATCATGATGTCAGCACCCCTTCCCCCATTTACATAGCGCTGCGTGTGCAGCAGGCGCAGTAAAATCACTCTACATGCACCTACATGTGAATGGGCCCTTAGTGTTACAGCCCTTATGGGTCCTTAGAGTGTAAACCTCTTCATTGTTTATTATGTTGGGAGGTATGTATAGTAAGTGTTTTTAATTAATGTGTCATAATGTTTCTATTGAACTATGTCAATATGTGTCATATACCTGTGGTCGACGTTCAGGCATGTGAGTACAAACCTAAGCTATTATTTTGCTGGTAAATCCATCACATGTAACACAGGCAAGAAGCAAGCGACATAGAAGAAGGTAACACTTAGGGGGAGATTCAAAAAATAAAAGGAACCTTGTGCAATGTATTTGAGTGAGATCTCTGTACAATGCTGCGGAATCTATATAATTAGATGATGATGATGATGATGACAATCATGTCATCATCATCCATTGGCTGGCAATATATATATATATATACACATCTGTACAATGTGGATAGCAGTGGGTTTTCCTTGCAATGGCATTTGGTTATGGGCATTCTTGCACCACACACTGAGCTGTTCCTTTCCCTCCTGCTATGTCCTGTCTCCAATACATGGTGACATTGACCAGTGGGAGCTTTACACTACTGCGGCTATCAGTCACCAGCATGATTCACGTATAGGGAAACCAGGAGTGTGTCACTTTGCATTTCCTCCTGTAGTAACAGAGTTAGAAGTCATCTCAGGTACTGGGGACATAGAGGAAGCAGACTGCTGAGAAACTCATCTGATACCTGAGATGAGTTTCTGACTCATGAATTGGAATATCCCTGGGTCTGAACAACATGTCTGCAATGGTGCCTGTGTCATTTGACTAGCAATGGGATATCTGCTATGTAGTTAGCAATGAGGAATGGGCAATGGGGCCCATTAACAATCATAATGTGTAATTTTATCATTAATAAAAAACAGTGTTAGCGATTAATCCTACAGGACACAGGGGCAAACGCAGGATTTGTAGAGAGGGGTTTCCACGCTACGCCGCCAGTGGGCGTGACCTGCACACATGGGGGCGTGACTATAGCAGTGTTTGGCTGCTCTCCAACTCTTCTTATCCACATCATATACACGGGCAATTCCTTTCCCAATCATATACACGGGGCAAGCCACCTCAAGCATACAGTGCTTCATGCTGTGAGGGGATTTCCAGACACTTGGAAACCCCCCATCGGTTTGCCTATGGGACATTACTGCAAACGTGCATAATATGAACGTCCACTGACAATATATAATAGGTAAGGTGCCCTGGCCAGTTTACAGCTGATGAGAACAATCTCTGGACTTAAGGAATAAGATCAGGAGGAGCAGGGGGCAGAATTAAACAGAGACAAAATATAATTAAACAATGTATAAAGTGGCTGACACTAGAGCTGTCAATGTGGCTACAATGAAGGTGTTTCTTTCCCGTATATACGCTATATGAACAGCTGCACTGTGTGACTCTTAGTTTGTTTACAAATGTTGTCCCATAGATGTCTCAGGTTTGAGTGACAGCATTGTGGAAAGGGGGCGTGGCCCACACTTTTGTTAGGGAAGAGTTTAATTCTACAGCTGCGCCCATGGTGCACCAATTCCTATGGATGTATTACAACATGTTTGTAAGGCACTAATGAAATCTTGTCAGATGGATTTTCTTTTTAATATATACTTTTAATGGATGTAGCTAACACAAGTCAGTAAATGATAAATGATGCAGAAAGTATGAACAGCTAAAAAAAGAAAAGGGACGTGACCCAGTCATCTGGTACAAACGTAAGATCCGTTCTTGGAATCATACCTCATGTACCAGAGAATTTATCTTGTGTTTTAGCTTCATTGTGTAAAAGGAAAATGAGTTCCCCCTTAAAATGAGAAGCATAGTGGTCCTGCTACATCACTAGTGTAAGAATGCTGGACATGAGCTGTTTGTCACTGCTATTGCTGTAAATGAGCTAGAATGTTCATGTGTTGGACTATATTGTGTCGTGAGCACAGCAATGGGCTATGGCATGCCTCAGATTCCAGAACAGCTATGCAAGCTGACAGTTGAAAGTGTACTTTCCAGTCACCAGCACTCTAGAAGACCTGCTGGCAAGCCAGCTGCTTGTACGATTGTGTCCTGCTATATAAGAACATTACGGTAATTATGCTGTGATGTGTCCCATGGGATAGAACACTCAGGATCTATCTCCGCAGTCCTGCTAAAGCTTATTTTTTTTTCCCCCTCTGGAGAAAATTTCACTGTAAGTTTATTTTTGCTTATTTGAGTTTGTATAATTTTTTGGCAGCGTTCAAGAATAGCTGCACTATGAACCAGGAATGTTTTTCTAAACATTAGCAACAATTGCCATGTTTGTGCTAGCTCGTAGACTGAGTAGTCTTATAGTGTAGGAAATGATAATATAAATGGTGATTGAAGTAGGTCAGTCTCTGAGGGTAGGCTATGTGCAGGTTTTATTGTTTTTCGGCTTACAATAAATTGCTTAGGCAAAACAAAAGCAGCCATGTGATTTGTCCTGGTTTTTTTTGCTGGGGTAGAGGAGGTTCTGTTGTACTTCAGGTATGTTTTTGTTGCATGCAGCCTGCAAACATTTAAGACTGCCATTTAGGTTAATATTTTGTCATATGCCACAGTGGTGACATAAAAAAAATTGTGGCAACCCAACAGACCGTTGCATTTATATCAAATCCCATTTTGGCCAACTGCTCACAGATCACGTGACTGAGGTGATGCAAACCGGTACTCGGTAGCAGGGGAAATAGTTATATAGTGTAAAGAGAACAGTAATCATTGCAGTAATGTTATATTGTATAGATAGTCAAGTAATGGTGTTAAAATGTCTGTCATGATAAACATTCTGGGTTTTATAGTAATATTTTCTTCTTGAAATTATTTTCCATGGACAAAAAATATATATGTTTAAAGGTTTATTTATATGTTTCTTATTAGTAGACCTCTTATGAGTTAAACGTATGCAGAGAAGTGTGTAAATTCATTATAAAGCATTTTAAAGGGCAAGCTTACCCATGAAAATGTGATTAGAGTCAGTAATGATTAACTAACTGTGGCTGCTGCATTTTGGCATTTGTATGAAAAAAAGCCAATCATTAATTACGACATAATCATAGATGATGGAAATGTCTTCAAACTGCCCTCAACCCCAATCCTACCATCAATACCTGCAGCAGATCTCTTGGGGTCCCAATTAGTCAGCGAATGCTTTCAGTATCCTATGTTATCCTGCTATGCTGAGTAATCTAAAAAAAAACACTGTATGGTGTCAGCACTAGCCACATGCCTATCATCCATCATGACATATAGATATGTTTGTCTATGGGAGGCGGGCTGTGTCTAAATGCCTTTGTTTGTATTGCAGGTCGTATCTTGGAACCTTTGTCATTATGAGATGTCGTCCTTAACTGCTTCGTTTGTTCAAATTAAATTTAACGACCTGCAGTTCTTTGAAAGCTGTGGAGGTGGAAGCTTTGGGAGCGTTTACAGAGCACAATGGCTATCGCAAGAAAAGGAGGTGGCTGTAAAAAAACTCCTGAAAATAGAGAAAGAGGTAACAATTTGTTTTTGTGATTTCAAATGTTCCTGATGGGAAGAACAAATTGACTGAGACAACTTTGCACAAACTATATGAAATAATCTGGAAACTGCTAGTGACAGTTTTATCTAGAATGGAAGTAATTGGTATGACGTCATAATGACAGGTGTTGTGTATGTATTGCCTCTTGTTTCCAATATGGACGTGTCCATGAAATTTAACTAATGTTCACTTATGACATCATAAAACAAGTTAGTTACATGAAGTTTGTATTCACAAAAACATCACTACAAATCTGGAATTCTGCAAAACTACTGCTGATTTTTTATTCATTTATCCATTTTTTGGGATGCACAGGTCCCTTTTCAAGTCAGATGTCCTTATCTGGCAATAGAGCATTAAAGCATTGTAGAAGTCCACCGCCTTTAGTGAATACAGGATATCCATTGGCACAACCATACAACATTTTTACCAAAAAAGGTGTTCAGGATCCAATAAGAGAAATCTGGTTGCTTGAAGTTGTCTTAGGTGTTCAAGATACAAAGTGATTATTGTCACAAGTCTGTGTATAACCTTATTCTGATTTACATGCTGGAAAACAGATTGATTGGAATAATTCAGTAATTATTTTCTTTTTGTTTCTGCAAGTTGGGGAAAGTAAAAGTAGAGTGAAGCATGTAGCACTGGTGAGAATAGGCATATGCCTGTGGGCATCAGAGAATGGAAGGTGGCCCGCTTCACACACAGTGTATATAAAGGTGGTTACACACTACAGTGTTTTCTGCCAATTATCGGGCCAATCACACGATAAACGAGCATTCGGCAAAATATCACATTAGTGTGTACGCTCCAATGAATCGCTCCAAAGCTTATTCTATCGTTTCATTTTTTTTCATTCATAAACCGAACTAAAAATCTCGTTTAATGATGGGATGACATTGTTCCAATCCTGCAGTGTGTATGCATTCAGGACCGGCAGTGTCCATAGATCTCTATGGAGTGTGCAGAGTCACCATCTTTTCAGCCAATGGTTATGACAGATAAAGAGCACAGATCTGAAGGTAAATCTTGTAAAACGTGGTTAGTGTGTGCTGAATCAGTATGCTGAGGGGACTTTTTTTAATTATTGGTAAAATTGTTAAAGATGTCGCATCTGGAGAAATTTTGTATAGTGTGTACCCACCCTAACCTTCACCAGCAAAGAAGTTTGAACTGATGTGGGGTTTTCTGAGGACAGGGCATTGAAGGTATAAAATTATCTTTGTAAAAGTGTCAGTGGAGTATAGTGCAGGGTTGTGATGTATAGTGCGGGGTTGTGTTGTGTAGTTGAGGGTTGTGGTGTATACTGCAGGGTTGTGGTGTATAGTGCAGGGTTGTGATGTATAGTGCAGGGTTGTGATGTATAGTGCAGGGTTGTGATGTATAGTGCAGGGTTGTGGTGTATACTGCAGGGTTGTGATGTATAGTGCAGGGTTGTGATGTATAGTGCAGGGTTGTGATTTATAGTGCAGGGTTGTGATGTATAGTGCAGGGTTGTGGTATGTAGTTGAGGGTTGTGGTGTATACTGCAGGGTTGTGGTGCATGGTGCGGGGTTGTGGTGTATAGTGCGGGGTTGTGGTGCATAGTGCGGGGTTGTGGTGTACAGTGCAGGGTTGTGGTGCATAGTGGCGGGTTGTGGTGCCTAGTGCGGGGTTGTGGTGCATAGTGCAGGGTTGTGGTGTATAGTGCAGGGTTGTGGTGCATAGTGTGGGGTTGTGGTGCCTAGTGCGGGGTTGTGGTGTATAGTGCAGGGTTGTGGAGTATAGTGCAGGGTTGTGGTGTATAGTGCAGGGTTGTGGTGTATAGTGCAGGGTTGTGGTGTGTAGTGCAGGGTTGTGGTGTATAGTGCAGGGTTGTGGTGTATAGTGCAGGGTTGTGGTGCATAGTGTGGGGTTGTGGTGCCTAGTGCGGGGTTGTGGAGTATAGTGCAGGGTTGTGGTGTGTAGTGCAGGGTTGTGGTGTGTAGTGCAGGGTTGTGGTGTATAGTGCAGGGTTGTGGTGTGTAGTGCAGGGTTGTGGTGTATAGTGCAGGGTTGTGGTGTATAGTGCAGGGTTGTGGAGTATAGTGCAGGGTTGTGGAGTATAGTGCAGGGTTGTGGTGTATAGTGCAGGGTTGTGGTGTATAGTGCAGGGTTGTGGTGTGTAGTGCAGGGTTGTGGTGTATACTGCAGGGTTGTGATGTATAGTGCAGGGTTGTGATGTATAGTGCAGGGTTGTGATGTATAGTGCAGGGTTGTGATTTATAGTGCAGGGTTGTGATGTATAGTGCAGGGTTGTGGTGCATGGTGCGGGGTTGTGGTGCATAGTGCGGGGTTGTGGTGTACAGTGCAGGGTTGTGGTGCATAGTGGCGGGTTGTCGTGCCTAGTGCGGGGTTGTGGTGCATAGTGCAGGGTTGTGGTGTATAGTGCAGGGTTGTGGTGCATAGTGTGGGGTTGTGGTGCCTAGTGCGGGGTTGTGGTGTATAGTGCAGGGTTGTGGTGTATAGTGCAGGGTTGTGGTGTGTAGTGCAGGGTTGTGGTGTATAGTGCAGGGTTGTGGTGCATAGTGCAGGGTTGTGGTGTATAGTGCAGGGTTGTGGTGCATAGTGTGGGGTTGTGGTGCCTAGTGCGGGGTTGTGGTGTGTAGTGCAGGGTTGTGGAGTATAGTGCAGGGTTGTGGTGTATAGTGCAGGGTTGTGGTGTGTAGTGCAGGGTTGTGGTGTATAGTGCAGGGTTGTGGTGTATAGTGCAGGGTTGTGGTGTATAGTGCAGGGTTGTGGTGTGTAGTGCAGGGTTGTGGTGTATAGTGCAGGGTTGTGGTGTGTAGTGCAGGGTTGTGGTGTATAGTGCAGGGTTGTGGTGTGTAGTGCAGAGTTGTGGAGTATAGTGCAGGGTTGTGGTGTGTAGTGCAGAGTTGTGGTGTATAGTGCAGGGTTGTGGTGTGTAGTGCAGGGTTGTGGTGTATAGTGCAGGGTTGTGGTGTGTAGTGCAGAGTTGTGGAGTATAGTGCAGGGTTGTGGTGTGTAGTGCAGAGTTGTGGTGTATAGTGCAGGGTTGTGGTGTATAGTGCAGGGTTGTGGTGTGTAGTGCAGGGTTGTGGTGTATAGTGCAGGGTTGTGGTGTGTAGTGCAGGGTTGTGGTGTATAGTGCAGGGTTGTGGTGTGTAGTGCAGGGTTGTGGTGTATAGTGCAGGGTTGTGGTGTGTAGTGCAGAGTTGTGGTGTATAGTGCAGGGTTGTGGTGTGTAGTGCAGGGTTGTGGTGTATAGTGCAGGGTTGTGGTGTATAGTGCAGGGTTGTGGTGTATAGTGCAGGGTTGTGGTGTATAGTGCAGGGTTGTGGTGCATAGTGCAGGGTTGTGGTGTATAGTGCAGGGTTGTGGTGTGTAGTGCAGAGTTGTGGTGTGTAGTGCAGAGTTGTGGTGTATAGTGCAGGGTTGTGGTGTATAGTGCAGGGTTGTGGTCCAACAGAGTTCAAAGATGGGAATCTGGCCTTGGGTGAAAAGTTTCTTCCCTTGTATTCCAGGTGACATGAAACCTTTTATAGGTATTTTATCTGTCCAATACCAGAGTAAGTTTCACATTTATGGAATACGGTGGTTACAACAGGAGTTAATTACTAAAATAGACAGATTACTTATTGCTACATATATGTGTTATAATTGTACATGAATCTAATGTAGGAAAGTCCACGGTCATATGATTCTGCTGTTAGTCACTTTCAGTTATTGCAACACCAGTGACTTTACTGTACAGTGTAATCTGCTGTCTGCTGATTGTATACAGAGCTAATACTTTTCTGATGTTCTGACTGTGTATTATTTAAGTATATATATATTTGTGTACACATTTGTGAGAGTTACTGTGTATATATTTCATTAACTGCTTGTATTTTAACAATACACTTACTTTAACCATTGGAACATTGTCCTTACATAATGTACCATGATAATCCAGTGATGAGCAGGTGTGGGCCAGTTCTACATACACACCTGTGCTAATGATAGATGCACCTTAGACTAAGCCGTAAGTCATTCCTGATACACTGCAGCTCCCTGGCCCTCATATGAGCTCAAACTGCTATATCCCGACTTGGAGCTTAAGAACACAGGTTTTAACTCTGTGCCAGGTCTCTCAAACATTTATTATGTATCAAAAATCCAGTATAACTTGGAAGAGATTCCCAAAGGTTAATTGATAGTTATTTGAAGAGCAGATATGAGAAAACCGAAGGGAGTAAAGAAATATATATGTATATTTAAAGGGGAAAACATATACTTACATGGCAGGCTGCTCTTATTATATATTTCTATATATTTAAATAGTCTTAAAGAGATACCGTTGTCTAAATTAAAATATCCTCATATTGGAGCCTCAGATATTATTAAAATTTGGTATTTTATGTCAGGGCTCAAAAATTAGTAGCTATGGGATAGATTCAGCCGTAAGGAAGAACTGCAGCTAAGTATGTTATGCTGAGGATTAGCCTCTCCCCAAGCAAAGCTCCCAAGTTCAGGACCTCTGAAGTGTCTGAGCCCCACCAATCGATCATTGCAGTGTGACATTAATGTTGATTGGACAGCTATCTGATTGGTGTGTAATTTAGACTTGTGCAGTGTGTTGATTCCATGATTACCACTAATAACGACTTATCTAGGCTTTTGGTTTTAAATGGTATCTGGCTCTGGGCAGCAGGACTGAAAGTGATTAGGATATGAGCGTCATGCTGGGCAGAGTTGTGTCTCTCCCACCACCGATCCTCCGCAGTGCTCCTGACTGACGTAAAGCTCAGTGGTGTTCAGGAGAGGAGGTGCAGGAGGAGAAGCCCTGCACTCACTGGAGAACACTCTCTTTGGTGAACAGTGAGTGGCTGGTGGATGGGTTTTTTCTTTCCTTCATCTTTTTCTTTTATATATTGGGTGGGTGTTGTGTTCTGCCACTGTTTATAAATGGCAGCTCAATAGAGTGGCTGCAGAATGCCCCATTCCTATTTCAGCCTTGGGTGACATCTTTATAATGAACAGTGTGTACATCTCTTTCCAGTACATTCAGTGTAGTGTAGCGAAGCCTAGGCTGCGGTTAGATGCGGCGTAATCTGCATTTAACTGGTTGACATGCCGGCTAATGTGAGAACAAGGTTGTATTGAATCTACCAATAGTGACAATAGAGAACACAGTAGCACTTATGACAACAACCACAGTGCATTAGAATGTTCAGAGGACTTATACAAGCTGTAGCTAATCAGGATATTAGAATGTTCAGAGGACTTATACAAGCTGTAGCTAATCAGGATATTAGAATGTTCAGAGGACTCATACAAGCTGTAGCTAATCAGGATATTAGAATGTTCAGAGGACTCATACAAGCTGTAGCTAATCAGGATATTAGAATGTTCAGAGGACTCATACAAGCTGTAGCTAATCAGGATATTAGAATGTTCATAGGGCTCATACAAGGTGTAGCTAATCAGAACATTCAAACGCTCCCAGGTGTAGAACAACTTGTAGTAAACTGGACTATTCCAAGCACTCACAGGTTTATACCAACCTGCCCATTATGAGCATTAAAACTAGGATTAACATGGATTAACCAGTGTGTAGTCAATTGAAGTATTAGAATCTTCACAACACACAAATTATTCACCGAATGACTGCAGGTTTTTCTTTAAGTCAATGATCAGCTCAAAGCTATTGTGACTTCATAGAATTTCCATCTTGTATATAAGCGAAAGCATCTTCCTTCTTAACTGAACATCTGAGCACTTTCTGACCTTACAGAATCTGAATTTCGGCTGTATGTAGGCTGTACAGAATGAGGCTCATGTTGCGCATATGCACCTAAAATGCATACATGTGTATGTAGTGTTTTTGTGTATCCTTGACTTGCATCAAGGTGCAGGCAAGCATCGGTCCAGTACAGTAAGGGTGTGTTACCAGAATTACGACACAATTAGAACTGGAACATTAGCAGATACGCCTGAAAGAAGGTGTGTCTTATGTGGGAGCTCCACCCCTGGAGCAAAGATCCGTCTGCTGATCAGCACAGATCATAGTAGTGTTAAAGACGCATTTCTGTCACTACCCAAAAATGAGCCAAGCACCAGCGCTCATAGCTTGGGCTGTTTACAGGTAATGCAAGGGGACAAACAGCTACAATCCGCGACCATTTTCATGCGGACACATTCTAACATTCATTTTGAGTTGTAAGTGCACAAATTTTCCATATATGTTTTGGACACAAATTCGTTAACCTGTAAATTATCCCCTATATGTTCTGTCTAAAGGGCTTACAACCCCAACTAAAGACACAGGACGATGTTAGCAGTGGGCCTCTATAGGAAAGTAAAATCATACACCCAGCTTGTTAAGCTACATCATGTGCATGTGATTAAACCATACTTACCAACTCCCGGAAACTTGTTTCCGGGAGAGGGGGCGTGACTGAATCGCGTCATTTTGCCCCCCCCCCGTGAAACCGGGGCCAAAATTACGCGATTGGCCTCGTCCCGCCCCCTCCCGCCCTCCAAAATGGCGCGATTCACTGAGTGTGAGACTGGGATGCGGGAGAAATGCCAGCTTGCCCGGGAGACTGACCCGAATTTCGGGAGTCTCCCGGACTTTCCGGGAGAGTTGGCATGTATGGATTAAACCAAGAAATAAATAAACTATTTGCTGCCTCTTTATTCTAATGTCTGTCTGTACCAATGAAACTCTGTAAAACTTCAGGACATTGTTGTCATAAGTTTCTTTTCTATAAAAAGTCCTCACATTACTCGTATGCATCAACATGATCGTTCATCACATATGTTAAGATTCACAAGCATTGCATGAATAATTGTCATACTCTGGACACTAAGCACAATGCAATGTATCCTGTATTTTCTATTTCTGGACATAGACATCACAAGTTAAACTGCCACCAATGTCATATTTTGATATCAGTCTGCTCCAGTAACCTGTATTATTTAAACTGTATTATTTGAGTGGCAACGCGGAGGCCTTAATATTCTCCTATAATACATACTGTCCAAAAATGCACAAAACAATACAAATATACACTCATGTAAATAATATCTGTAAAAATGGTAAGCTCTGATATAATTGTTGGTGAATTCCGATGTCATCACTTCAATGTCTATTAGGAAAACTTGTGTTCTGTATGGAATAGCGCACCCTCTACTGTAAATTATAACGCATATTAGAAGTCACCTTGAAGCAGCAATACGGTTGCCGGCGAAGTGGCCTCTGCAACATTTTATTGATATGTCATGACGACATGTGTTAGTAAATAGACCTGAATGTGTTTTTTTGTGGGACTTTCACTGGAACACTATATGAAAGCATCGTAGAAGTTATATTCACTAGTGTGTGTTTTTTTAGGTTCCTGTTCGTATTTAACACTTTGTATGTATGCTGTGAATAATGTTGCCATTTTCAATAGTTAGGCATGTTTTAAATGTATATTTAGTAAAGGTTGGCGTCACAAGGCATTTAGAACTCATCAGCCAGACAGGTACGGCGTACTGAACCCCCCCAGAGTGACACACGACAGTGAATGAGAGCTACGGATTCTATGTGGCACAAGATGCCAGAACATCGTGTCTCCGTCACCGGATTTGAGAGCCACCGCTCTTGAGTTCTCTCAACTGGGTCATTACAAACATCATCATCATCATCATCATTTATTTATATAGCGCCACTAATTCCGCAGCGCTGTACAGAGAACTCACATCAGTCCCTGCCCCATTGGAGCTTACAGTCTAAATTCCCTAACATACGCCCAAAGACAGACAGAGAGGGACTAGGGTCAATTTGATAGCAGCCAATTAACCTACCAGTATGTTTGTGGAGTGTGGGAGGAAACCGGAGCACCCGGAGGGAAACCCACGCAAACACAGGGAGAACATACAAACTCCACACAGATAAGGGCATGGTCCAGAATTGAACTCATGACCCCAGTGCTGTGAGGCAGAAGTGCTAGCCACTGAGCCACCCTGCTGCCCAACATCTGCCTCAGTTGCGGACTGGGTATCAATTTCATACAAAAAATACAGTGTTTTGTATCATACAGCTTGATACAGTTTATGTGCAGTTGGCAGGGTAGTCTTGAAGCTAACATTTGTACGCGTATTGATATTAATTATCTTAAATGAAGGGTTTTGCCTAGGGATCAAGCTCCATGCCATGAATAAAGAGTAATTATTACTGTAGATCAATAAAATGTGAAACAGACAGAGGAAACATTTGTGTTTGTATAGCTGAATAAACATATGTTTTTTTTAATTCACAATTGCAGAATACTTGCAGAATACTTGTGTAACTATTTATCCTTGTAAGGTAGTTTAGAGTGCCACAGGAAATTACCAAGAGGCACAGGAACTAACACGGCAAGTTGGTAATAAAAAGCTAAGGCTTCTGCTTGTAGATAAAAAATAATGCCAATAAAACACACACTGTGTTTGTTGTAATTTAAGGGACAGATATATTCTTTTTGAAATACTGTACAAAGGCAGAATCCAGTCTATTATTTACCTTCAAGCAATTTCAAATAAAAACAACAGAACCTTTATAACTTTGGGGGTTAGATACACCAAAATAGATTTTCATGGAGTAACATTTTAGTGCAGTTTCTCTCAGCTATAACAGAGATACGCAATTTAAAGCTTTATAAATGTATGACTGTTGCTTTTTGTTATAATTTATCATGCCCTCGTGGAGGCAGCCATTTTGTGGGCCGGCCAAATATTTATAATAATGCAGCCTATCACATCACTAATATCATGTTGCATTCCCATGAGCACTGTTGCAGTAGATATAATGCCTGTCTCAGATGTGTCTAGGTAACGAGTCATACGTTAACATAATTATTGTTGATTTTATATATGTAACTATAATGCTGCTCTGATTTTGTGGATTACAATTGAGAAAGACGTGTCAGAAAGGTTTAGCTAGTTTCTACGTACCGTATATCCACGTCTGTATTTACAGTACTAATTCAAAATCATAAAAACAATACGGTGATGTGTTTTCCATGGCTAAGATGTCAGCCCTAGGTACCTCTGTGGAGTTATAATGACTCTAAGGGGGGTATTCAATTGTCAGCGTTAACACTGAAAAACGAGCGCTCAAAAAATATTACCGTTTATACGGTAATATTGCGCGCGAAAAGCGTTAATACGTTAGTTTACTCGCGGAATTTCAGCTCGCCGCTCAGGGGGCTGCGAGCTGAAATTCCGCGGGTAATTACCGTATTAACGGTAAGATTTTTTGAGCGCTCCTTTGTTAGCGTTAACGCTAACAATTGAATACCCCCCCATGACTTCATGGGGTAAATTTATCAAGCTGCGGGTTTGAAAAAGTATGTTGCCTACAGCAACCAATCAGATTCTAGCTGTCATTTTGTAGAATGTACTAAATAAATGATAACTAAAATCTGATTGGTTGCTATAGGCAACATCTCCACTTTTTCAAACCTGCAGCCTGATAAATTCTACACCCATGACTCTTCAAATACACGTGGGTTTTAAATGAGATTTTGCTGTGTTGAAGAAAGGGTCAAACGATCAGTAACTAAATGAACAGCATGACAGGAGAAAACAACCAGAGTAAACACAAACTGAAATGGATACTGTGCTGTGACTAAAAATAGCAATACTAGGTTTTGAATGCTAGACTCTGAACAACTGCTTGAAGTGGGTAGCGTGCAATGACCGCTGCTTTAGTTTCAGGAGGCAGAGACTGGTATCAGCTTTGTGCTTTATTGAATCTAAAATGTCACTGTATTTTTCTAGCCTTAAAGTGTCAACTACACACAGTTAAAGTGGCCATTTTTTGGGCTGATCCAGTATTCATGAGAATGCTGCCTGTCAATTCTATAGTAACTAATAATATCATTAAGACCATACTTGCCTACTTTCTTCAGCTCCCTTCCGGGAGCCAGCCAGTGGAGGGGGGCGCGGCCGCGCAAATTGCGTCATTTCGGCCCCGCCCCCTGTGACGTTATGACGAAAATTGCGTCATTTGACAGCAGGGGGCGTGGCTAAACGCTGCGATTCATCGGGAATCGCGGCGTTTGGGATCTAATTCTGCCCACTTCACTAGGAAGTGGGGCACTTCCTAGTGAAGTGGGCAGAATTCGGGAGATTGCCACACTCGCCCGGGAGTCCGGGAGACTCTCGCAAAATGCGGGAGTCTACCGGACATTCCGGGAGAGTTGGCAAGTATGATTAAGACATATGTAATATAATCTTCTGTCTTTTCTATGAGGACAGTTCATCAGAGAAAGTGCATTTGTTTGCACACAGCAGGGAACCAAGAGTGGTCTTTGAGTGTTCTGCTTCCTCCCACTCTCCCCCCATTTAAACAAATGTCTGATAAGTAAATTAAGTACTTCTACCTACAGGTGGGAATGGAATTATGGATATAGAAGTGGAGGCTGGGAATTTCTAGCACATTCATATTCTAATATCTGGCCTCCTCCTCACCCACCTGTCTCCGTTTCTATCCATGTACAATGCAGCGGCAGATTCGTCTGACTCTCTTGCTGCTCCACATCCTTTGCACCACTCTAGTAATCACTATACTCCCTCCTCCTGTTCTCCAGAATCCAATCCAGGTTAATCACCTTCACTTACAAAGCTCTTAACAACACCGCCCTTTCATAGATCTTAAATCTCGTCTTGCAATACTCTACCTCTGACATCACATTGTCTCTGGTAACCACCACTCACCCCACCTTCAAGACTTCTCCTGTGCTGCTTCCCACTTATGCAATTTCCTATAACACCCAATCAGTCTCTCCACCAGCCTTCAAATCTATAAAAGTTGCCCGATAACCCATCTCTTTATTAGAGATTACCCTACTCCCTGCTATACTAATCACACTGCTCCACCCTCAGAACAGTCCCAAGCTCCACTCTGAGCCACACTCGCTTTTGTACTCTCTTACGACTGGATTGTAAAAGATCTCATGAGCAGGGCTCCCTTTGCATTCATGTCTATATTTACTTTGTCTACCTAGTATGTTCCTGTTTTTTTCATATGATCTGTTATTTCCCATCTCACATGTATGCTAAAAGAGAGACCCCCACCTAACTGCTATGTAGGGGTGAAAGAATATAAAAAAAGTGCAGGATGGTGGCTCAGTGGTTAGTACTGTTGCTTCACAGTGCTGGGATCATGAGTTCTTCTCCCACCAGGGACCTATCTCTGTGGAGTTTGTATGTTCAGCATAGCGTAATATGATTAGCACCATATACATAAATAATAATAATAATAAAGTTGACATCCCCTGTAAGACTATTTCTCATTTCTTTTCAAGTGCTGCAGCTAGGAATTATTAGAACCAGTTCCCTGGCTTCATTGTTCCCAATCATAGTGTTATGGGCTTCTGAAGAATCAAGTTCTTTTGAAGAAGTGTGTATGAGGAATGTGTTGAGATAAAGTAAAGATAACGATTAGATGACAGGGAGCAGGAGAAGGCGAGACAGTTGAGAAAGTTGAATGGAGGCGAACAAGAGAGAAGGGGGAGGACATGTGAGAGGCAAGGAAGAGGAACATTGATGAGAATTTAGCAATATAGTATATGAAATGAGGATATTGTGATAGACTAGGAAGATAGTGATTGATACAAATAGAGGAAAAGCTATAGAGACACCTCAGACCACAAGGATGAGAATCTGTGTGTCAGGAATACGTCAGTAAGTGTATCAACCCACAGTTCAGTAGTAAACAGTGTGTGTAATTTGCCTACAGATGTTTATGTACCTGAACTACAGTAGTTTTCCTTTCTATAAAAAAAACCTGGATTTAGAGATAAATAGACTAAGGGCTAGATTTACTAAGCTGCGGGTTTAAAAAAGTGGGGATGTTGCCTATAGCAACCAATTAGATTCTAGCTTTCATTTATTTACTACCATCTACAAAATGACAGCTATAATCTGATTGGTTGCTATAGGCAACATCCCCACTTTTTCAAACCCGCAGCTTAGTAAATCTAGCCCTAAGATTTTACTTCAAACACAGTTGTATTATATTATAATAACCTTTTACCTCACTCACTGTAGTAAAAAAATGAACACATAAATATATAGGGCTAGATTTACTAAACTGCGGATTTGAAAAACTGGAGATGTTGTCTATAGCAACCAATCAGAATCTAGTTGTCATTTATTTAGTGCATTCTACAAAATGACAGCTAGAATCTGGTTGCTATAGGTAACATCTCCACTTTTTCAAACCCGCAGTTTAGTAAATATACCCCATAGTGTCCAGTGTTATGAACTGTAAAGATGTTATGATTTAACAAGTGAGATTTAAATAATATATATGGTTTATAATTTCTTTTTCGAGGGATTAGATGAAAGGCTATGGAATGTGGCAACAATATTGAAAGGATATGTTCAGTGTGGCGACTATACTGGACACCTCAGCATTGTAATGGTTAAACACCTCAACTCTCAATAAGTCCACCAATGGCCATTCAAGGGTGATTATATATATATATATATATATATATATATATATATATATATATATATATATTATACATAGTTGCCAACTCCCGGAAACTTGTTTCCAGGAGAGGGGGCGAGACTGGAGGGCCGCGCAAATCGCGTCATTTTGGCCCCCACCCCCCGTGAAAACGTAATTTGCGTCGCGGGGGGCGGGGCCAAAGTGACGCGATTGGCCTCGTCCCGCCCCCTCCCGCCCTCCAAAATGGCGTGATTCACCAAGAATTGCGTCAAATGACGCGATTCTCGGTGAAATCCGGGATGCAGGAGAAATGCCATCTCCCCCTGACCCGAATTTCGGGAGTCTCCCGGACTTTCCGGGAGAGTTGGCAAGTATGATATTATATATGTGACACACACACACAGTGGTCAAATTGGGGTTACTTTCCATTCACTTTCATTCCCATTGGGCCCATATGGTACAAAGTCCTCTGAAGTATATGTGAAGTCTTTATTGCCTTCACATCAGAGTAGAAGACTCCTCAAGCATTGTAATGACCTTTACTCTTATTTTACAGTTTCCTAATATGGTTAACAAGTTTCTAATTCACATTAGCTATCTTGAGATAAAGAACAACTTAGATCAACATTGTTTACAACATATATTTTGGCATCGTCAATCTCACTGCACTTTATTGTGCTCTGCATTGACCTTTCTTAAACCTAAATATGAAGTTTCTCCAGCTGTCACTAAGATCTAAGAATACATCTATTCAGACCATGTCAACTATTGACTCCTTCCAGCTGAATTCCGAAGAGAACAGAATCGGACACACTTTTTTACTCACTACAATATAAGTATATTGTATTGCTTAATTCATATAATATTAACCATAAACAGTCAATATTGTGTCAATCGGGTAGGTTTCTACATCAACTCTGTAAATATATTGTAAGAATATATATGATATAGTATAAGACCAGTGATTTCATACATAGTGTAAAGTATTAAAGTAACAGTTTATAAAGAACAATTATTATCATCATCATCACCATTTATTTATATAGCGCCACTAATTCCGCAGCGCTGTACAGAGAACTCACTTACATCAGTCCCTGCCCCATTGGAGCTTACAGTCTACATTCCATAACATACACACAGACAGAGAGAGACTAGGGTCAATTTGTTAGCAGCCAATTAATCTACCAGTATGTTTTTGGAGTGTGGGAGGAAACTGGAGCACCCGGAGGAAACCCACGCAAACACGGGGAGAACATACAAATTCCACACAGATAAGGCCATAGTCGGGAATTGAACTCACGACCCCAGTGCTGTAAGGCAGAAGTGCTAACCACTTAGCCACGTAACAATCAAATTAGTTATGTGCAAGTTTAGTGTTGACTAGTTATAAATGAGTGATTTAGGGTGTAATATTATATGATCCAAGAGAGTAGTTAAATGATGTAGATCACATGTTACTTTCTGTATACATTGTATGTATTAAACTCTGGGATATGCTGTATAGTATTCACCACTGTTGTCATCAGTGGAGGGCTGGCAAATTTTAGCCCTGGAGGGGGGGAGTGGCCGGGGGCAAGACTTGACTCAGCAGCCTATTAGGAACATAATAATGTAGGTGGCCTTGTGACCCAGCCCAGTGTAGCCCACTATGGGACCAGCCCCCAGCCCAGCCTGCCCCTGATTGTCATTGTGTAATCAATAATTTCCATTTCTATAATCAATTGTCTGTTTGTATTTATCAGATTAAATATCACCATGGAACTATAGGTAAGGGTGACCTGAATCACCCCTGGTACGTATATCTCAGTATTTACCCTAAGTGTAGTAAAGACTCGGTGGAGGCACTAACCGATCAATAATACCAAGTAAGAGGGTGTTACAATTATGGATAGTTAATTTGAGAACACTTTTATAATTGCTAATTTTTCTTTTTTTCTTTTTCTTTTGAAAATTATTATTCATCTTTAAAGCTGGTCACACTGAATTAATTGTCCAGTGCGGTTTAATACAATGCACTCTGTGGGCCTGAGTCATTAATACTGAGCGCATTGTGCATTTGTTTTACACGCGGCTCTGCACACTCTCAAAGTGAATAAGGAACGGATATCAAGATACGTGTGGTGATCATCATCATTTATTTATATAGCGACAACATATTCCGTATCGCTTTACAATTGGGGACAAACATAGTAAACTAATAAACTGGGTAAAACAGACAGAGAGGTGAGAAGGCCCTGCTCGCAAGCTTACAATCTTTTGAAGTTCAGAGGGTCGTACATGAACCTTTTGAAGTATGTCAGGGTGTCTACTATTAGTTTAGAACCTCAAATTCCTGTGGACAAAACCTAGTGGTTCGAGATGACTACAGGTGTAGGCTTACTCTGCTCTACTAGACCAGAGACTGCAGTATACATACAATACTTATGCAGAATATAATATCTCAGAAGAATGCACAGAAAAAAAAAAATAAAATAAAAAAAAAAAATATATATATATATATATATATATATATATATATATATATATTCAATTAATGTTACATGCCAATATTATAGTCATTTATTATTAGACATGAACATTTTTTAAATGTTTTTTTTTTTTTTCTTGAAATACATTTATTAGGATGTAGTTATGTGTATTGTACATAAGACGTTTTTACAGTTGCTCCGGATTTAGCCTAGTCCTCTAGCTGGTGCAAGAGATACTGCTAGAAAGCAGCGCACTTCTGTGTCCACCCGTCTGACTCTTACTGTACATTGCCTACAAGCATCCGCCCATCCCCTACCCCCGTTCCTTCCTCAAAATCGTAAGCTGTAGTAAGTGTACTGCCTCTGAAAAACCCCACAGCAGGAAAGATGTGAAGAGTAAAGAGAGCCAATTAGAGAGCAGGAGTAGTGTAATTTAATATATATATATATATATATATATATATATATATATATATATATATATATATATCTATCTATATATATCTATAATATAAATGTCTAGTGGCGTGTGTTAGTCTGTCTGTCTGTCTGTGTGTGTGTGTGTGGAAAAAATAAAACCAAGCTGCAGCGCCACCTGCTGGGCGGAGTTATACACTGACCTACTAAATTCTTAGTGTGTGTGTAAAAAAAAAAATTCAGAAAGGGCTGAAATTTGGTATACTAAGATGTTTTTAATTTGTTAATTTAATTTGTTAATTGTTAAAAGTGTTTATAAAGATTTAAAAAAAATATATATATATATTTCTTGAAGGAGAAGTGACAGTTGGGAGTGGTTGGTGGTTGCCGGGGGTGACAGTGGGGAGTGGTTGGTGGTTGAGGCCTGGGCTATGGCCCAAATGCATGACAAGAACCTTTTTAACACCTTAAGTAGCTTGATTTGACTAGAATGCATGAGTATCATGCACTGGTTAACTTGTATGTATGTATGTATATATATATATATATATATATATATATATATATATATATATATATATACATAATTTTACTAATTACAGTATATAGTGCACACGACACTGCAGTAAAATGACAGGTTCCTTTTAATGTGTTCAGTTGTGTATGTGTATATTTGAGGGTCTACTTTCAGACTGGTTTTTGATTGTGATTAATTATTATTTAATGTTAATGAATTTGTGAATACTAAATTGGTCGCCAATCTCCTGGCAAACAAACTATCGGTCCTGAAATTATCAAATCACTCCTTGTGGCCAGTTTACTGACATAGTGGATTATAATGTTTTAATGGTAGTTTAATTTCATCTATCTCACCCAAGTAGTCATGCTTTAGACGTTAAAATATAGATATTTCAAGCACTGGCAGAATGTATTTTTCATAAGCTGAATTACATTTTCTCGCTCAGCCTGACACACAGTATGTTTTCAGTGACCTGTGATTCAGTAGATATTTCAAATAATGTTCTGACAGGATGTAAACTGTCAGGAGAATGATTTACCATTTACTTGTGTTTGGCTTCCACGGTTTCCATGGTGATGCTCGGCAGCTATTTTCATACCTTCCTACATGCTATATGTGTGTACTTTTTGGGGGGCGGGGATTGGTATTTTAGGATTGGAAAATGATGCAAGTATGCTAAAATAGGGTTGAACAGATTAGTACCAGTTTCAGAGCGTCTTTTAAATATGGTACATTTATTTTCATTCGCAGAGCAATGAACATGTTTATTATAATCTCCTTGCCGTATTCAGTTACTCGTGAATTATTTTTTTTTACTTAAATCAACGTCTTTTTAAAGAACCAAGGTGGAGAATCACAGTTAAATGTAATTTCTAACTCCTGGATGTTAAATACATTTGTATTGCTTGATATACAGAGATGGGTTATTTTATCTAAAAATCCATTATCCAGAAATTTTACAAACCAAAGGGTGGTAAGGTGGGTTTTGAACTTCGTTTTCCATACAGGCATGATTGACACAGCTATCTTCCAGCACCAGGAAACTCACATCACCATGTGCTGTAAGGGGACCCAGCTCTTCCCACTATCTAACTCTTAGGGGTATATTTACTAAACTGCGGGTTTGAAAAAGTGGAGATGTTGCCTATAGCAACCAATCAGAGTCTAGCATTCATTTTGTAGACTGCACTAAATTAATGTAAGCTAGAATCTGTTTGGTTGCTCTATAGCAACCAAACAGATTCTAGCTTACATTAATGCAACACACACAATGTTGCCTATGCAACATCTCCACTTTTTCAAGCCGAAAGTTTAGTAAATATACCCCTTAGTCTATGTCTTCCATTCTTCCATTCCCCTCCTGAGTTCATGACACTGCCCCTTTCACATGCATTTCTGTCTGTCCTCTACAAATTCCATGAGTAGACAGGGCACTTCACCACACCTGGGGGTAAATGTATTAACCTCCGGTTTCTTCAACTCCCGCGAGTTCGGCGTCTTTAGCGCTTAAATTTAAAGCGGCGCTGCCTTGTAAAACTTCCCTTTACAAGGCAGCGCCGCTTTAAATTTAAGCGCTGAAGACGCCGAACTCGCGGGAGTTGAAAAAACCGGAGGTTAATACATTTACCCCCTGATCTCCTGAAATACTCTGTGTGCTGTGATCATTGAAATTATCTGGTTGGCTACAATTTGTTTTGTCCACCTCACTTCAAAACTGAGTACATGCAGAAAGATTATCTTACCTTTGTTAAACACACCAGCAATTATGTCGGCCATACATACATACATACATACATACATACATACATACATACATACATACATGATCACCAATACCTCCAACTCTAATGCCAGCAGAAAATGACAAGAGACACACACGGATCTTACCTGATCATGATGCAACCACTGAGCCATCCACAAAAGGTCTCCTGGAGGGAGTGTACCAATTATCCTTGCAGTCTTGTACAAATTGTCCTTACAGGGATTCCTTAACATCTCGCCGTATTCTGATCTTCCGTTCCATAACCACGATCAACAGCGCCCTGCAAGGAAAAAGCTTAAGACACAAAAGGTCAAACAAACACAGAAACATGGATCACTCACCAGAACATCCGTTTGTTCATCACTGTGTACAGTACTCTCAGCAGTTATGGGGGAAACAGAACAAAAAGGCAGTAGTCATTGTTTCGGCTCCAATAATGCCAACAAAACTTACAGCAACGTAAAAATTCTGATTAGTGTTACATGTAGGAATCTTTGTATGACATAAAGTCCATACATCCAACGTGTTCAATTAGTGCTGCTGAATGCTGCCCTATTTCTATTCAAGTCCATCCTACATTTAAAATTGCTGTGTAAACAAAATGTCTTGTTAGTATATATGTATTGTATTCTTCTGCAGAGATTTTTGTTTGTTTTTATTTCTGTTATTTTTTGTTTTATTTATATACAGAACACATAATGAAAAACACAACTAGAGAAGCAATTTTATTTTATTATGGAATTAGTGATACTTACATTAAATAAAACATTCTGTTTGGCTGAACTGTAAACTTTTTATCAGTATAAGTATTTCACTTAGATGTGTGATTTTGTATTATTTGGAAAGTTACCCACAATACATGTACCATAAATTAATTTAATTTAAAATGTAGATAATTGATTAATCAGATATAAAGAAAAATGTAATATTTCATTTTACAGTATTTTTCATTGTCTCTTGTTCACAAAGAGAAAAATATTTTATTGTAGATAATATTATAATAATTGCCTTAGCCCCAAGGTATTAAAGGCCCCAAGTAGCATATGTTTGGATAAAAAGCTTCTTGATAGACTGGGCTATCTTATTACCATTTGAATGAAATGGTTAAGCATGGCAGAGTGAGTTAGTTTATAAAATCGTCAGTGTGTCATCTCACATGAGATACCAATTTCTATTTCTTTCTCTTTACCGCGTTATTACAAAAATATACTATTCAAAGTGTTATTTTACTTGGCTTACTATGGGATAGCTCCAATGACGTTCTCTTAAAGTGTTCTTGAAATTGTTTGCACTTGAACTTACCAAGCTATAAAAGTTCATTATTATGATTTCAATTTTATATTCAGATTTAGTGACAACCACGGCAGAAGTAATTTTTTTCTGTTAAACTTTTTTTTTCAATCTCTTTAATGCTGGCCAGACACACTGTAATATATCCAGCTATATTGGGTATATGGCACTCTCACGGTGTGTATAGTCACAAATCATAATTGTATCAAAATCATATGGATCATCAGCAGCTATTTATATAGCGCCACTAATTCCGCAGCGCTGTACAGAGAACTCGTTCACCTCAGTCCCTGTCCCATTGGAGCTTACAGTCTAAATTCCCTAACACACACACACACAGACAGATTAGGATCAATTTGATAGCAGCCAATAAACCTACCAGTATGTTTTTGGAGTGTGGGGAGAACCCGGAACAAACACAGGGACAACATACAAACTCCACACAGATAAGGCCATGGTCAGGAATCGAACTCATGACCCCAGTGCTGTGAGGCGGAAGTGCTAACCACTGAGCCACCGTGCTGCCCCAATCATTATTAGACATGTTGGTAATTGTGGTAGTATGGTGACCTCCATTCGGTGTGTGTGGTCATCTGACACACTAACAGGCCTCAGTGATGACAGAAGATATGTGCCTGATTGGCCCGAGAACTGAACTGGACTTTAATCCTGGCACTCGGAACACAGGTCAAGGGGTACGATCGTACTTGTTTGGTCTGCCCAAGTCTTTTAATGTTTATAACAGCAAGGGAAAACTAGTATTAAAATATATAAGGTACAGCTAACAATTCAGAGAGGTTATCTCATAAATGTGCTCAGATTTCAGAGTATTATGGAAAATAAAAAATATCCTGTTGGAATCTGACTGCACATGGCTCAGTGGTAAGGACGAACAGCAGGGGGTAAGAACCAACAGCAGGGGCTATAGAGGACACCCCTACTTGGAACCACACAACACTACAAGGATAATAATAAAAAAAAAAAAAAAAAATAGGATTAGAAACATGGTAAACAATTATATCAAGTATACAAAGAATAAAACCATGTTTAGGGTAGAGGGAGAGATGGCAATGTTAGGTTGGAAAGGGTTAGGAAGAGGGGAAGTTAGCAGAAGGAGGGTAACATTTTAACAGAGTTCAAAAGTCCATAAATATGAAAAGTTAAAATCAACAATATTACTTTTTATCGGTATATGTATGTCACTTAAATGTGTGATTTTGTACTATTTCAAAAGATACCCACAATACATGTACCGTTAATTAATTTAATTTAATATATAGATAATTGATTAATCAGATATAAAGAAAAATTAAATATTTCATTGTACTGTATTTTTCATTGTCTTTTCGTAAGAGATAAAAATATTTTAATGTTAATAATATTATGATAATTACCTTAGCCCCAATGCTTTAAAGGCCCCAAATAGCATATGCTTTGGTTAATAGCTTCTTGATAGACAGGACTTTCTTATTACCATTTTGAATGAAATGGTTAAGCATGGCAGAGTGAGTTAGTTTATAAAATCATCAGCAGTACGAAAGGATAATAATGTCATAAACAGGACAATAATGAAAAACTCTGTTGTAACCAGTAAGATCAATCACATTAATTTATCAGAAAATAATGTTGAAATATATTTTATACACACATTAGTATTACAAGTTGGGAACTAAGGGTCCTGTGTTTGCCAATCATTTTGCGACTGTGTATATGGTAATAAAAATACATTTTAACATTAGTTTTTATTAATTAATGTGATTGACCTGCAAATGCGGTCATAGGCTTTTTTTTAATGTTTCTATTTTTTTTAATACATGCTCTAAGTCAGCATCATTAGCAGAGCCAAGTGTTCTTAAATGATATATTAGTTTACTGACTATTATTTTAGCTTTTCAAATTGAATGTGTTTTGGGGTTAGCATAGAATAATTGTAGAATTTTAATTAAATTACCTTGATAGCCAAACGAACCCACTGACATGGAATCAAATATTTTTACAGCATCCAACCCGAGAATTACTGCTGATTGTTATATAAATATATACATACAAAGAAGACATTTTACCCTCTGCACTATTAAACTTACCATACAGATAAGTGAAATTTCTTTGATCACAGCAATAATAATTTATTGCAGTGATTCAACATTAGTTTATCGCCATGGCAGCTCTTCAATACTCAGCGTAATCTATCTCCAGAGAGATGAGAGTTGCTTTACACTTAACAAAAAAAAAGCTTTTACATATAAAAATAGAGTAGAAGATATTATATTAATACACCTGATATATTCCATCCCCAATAAATAATAATAACAAATAATGTATTTAATAAATCTTTTTTTTTTCAGCCCTCTCTTTCTGTTAACACCATCCTGATATAATTATTAAAATAGCGCCCCCTATGCAAACACCAGCAGTAGCCCCTCATACATACAGGGCAAAGCAAAAAAAAATCCTATTACCCCACCATGGCGCTTTTCACCCTTTGATAAATCAACCCCATAGTTTTTTTTTGTGTGTTTTACTTTTTTAAAAATAACATTGCACCTATATGTAAAATGGTTATCTCTTAGAGCTGCAGAGGAGCTAATATATACGTTTAAATATTTTTTTTTTAGCCACACAATAGCAGATACACAAATAACATTGTTTTAAAATCATTTCGGGGTATATTTACTAAACTGCGGGTTTTAAAAAAGTGGAGATGTTGCCTATAGCAACCAATCAGATTCTAGCTGTCATTTTGTAGAATATGCTAAATAAATGATAACTAGAATCTGATTGGTTGCTATAGGCAACATCTCCCCTTTTCAAACCCACAGTTTAGTAAATATACCCCTTTGTCTGTGGAGGGATATTTCTTAAAAAAAATGAGTGTATTTCTCCTGTAATCACCCTGGATTTGTGCAGGTTTTATTATTATATTATATGCAGAGATGTTTTGAATAAACTGGCAAAAGTCAATTTCCCCTAGGTTCAGTATGACCAAAATATTAAGCAGGATGGGCGCACCTTAGTGTATAATAGAAGAATATAGACCGTTGGCAAAGCCGCAAGGACGTGCATGTCTCCAGTGGCTTGGACCCCACCCTTAGGTTAATTCGGTGGAAGGGTTTTTTGTAGCACAATATTACTGGTGGGTGGAGTTATTCTTTAATGCTGGCCACACAATTTTGGATATCGGCAGTAATTTTTGTCAGCTGCACCAATATCAAAGCTTGTGTGGTCCCAAAAGTACTTCAATGCACAATAATAATACAACTGAAATAGAACAGACAGCTCATTATTGCGCATGATGAATAGCAGACGACCACTGTTGGCCTATGTGCGGACATCTGCCTGGTGCACTGACAGACCGCAGTTATCCTGAAACTGATCCCGCCACTCAGGACCAGATTGTATGTGGATCCTCAGGAATGGCGGCTGGATTGCCCTTGGGTGGACTGCTGTTTGTTTGGTATGAGGTGTTGCTGTGTTTGTACATACATGAAAAGAAATACTTGCATACAAGAGAACTATAAAATATATCGTAGATTCGGTGGCAGGAGAGCGAGCTGCCAAGTACCAGTTTTCTAAATGTATTTTTAATTTGTCTTTTATTGGCTCTACATGTAGATGTTACAAGCTGTTCACCTCATGTTGCCTTTTGATTGCTTTTGTTTGTTTGTTTTTTATTTTACTTTATTTTACTATAATTAATTTGGTGTCTGTTTAACCAAGTATTACATCATTTATTTTCTAGTAATTATTGTTGCTTTGTAATAATATTGTTAGTTTTTACAGAATGAGTCAGGTCTCTATCCATTATTTATCCCTAGTTTTGGTACTGTATAAAATGCTGGCTGTTGGCTTTTATGTTTGGCATCAAACATTTCCCACCTCGTAAGCATTAAATCTCCACACAATACAGGGAACCGTCCTGTGCCAAAGAAGGAGGAAGGGTTAGGATGGTGTCAAATCAGCATTTAATATTACAGACTGAATGCAATTATTTCATTCATAAAGTGAACTTTTCCTTTAAATAATGTCATATTTGATAAATACATTTCTGTTATTATCATTTATTTGTAAAGTGCCACAGGGGTGCACAGTGCTAGACAGTTGGCGGAACAAAACACATAAAAAACATCGACATGTAAGGTATCAATGAGTCGAAAGCGGATGTGAAAAAAGACAGATGAGAGGTTTCAATTCTGTTACATAAAAAAAAGAATCGCAGTAGAATATCAATGACTAAATCAGGATTAAGCAACACGCCACAATTTCCTGGTAGAAAACTTGGGACAGTTTAGGGATAGTTTAGCACATGACCATTTATGCCCAAACCATGCCCATTCTGCACAGACATTGTCTCTTTCCTCATGAACCACTACGTTCTGTCAACAGGAAATTGGGGGTCTAATTATTACTTTACTGTGTTTGTCCCGAATTGTAAAGCGCTACAAAATATGTTGCTGCTATATAAACAAATGATGATGATGATGATGATGAAAAGGACCGCACATTACCATTAATCTCAATAATAAGTTAAAACAATACATTTAATCAAATAAATAGATCTGTGATAACATATCAGCATGCATTATAAACAAGTGTTACAAGCTATAACAAACAAATCTGTAAATAAAGCCGGAAAGAGCTGGGGGCCACAGATGAAGGCTCAGAGGGCCCATCAGTGTTTGGAGGGCACATCAATGTTCTAAACAGTACCAGTGTAATATAGGTTTCAAAAGCTGAAACTATAAGTTCTGTATCTTAGGGTTACAGTTAAACCTTTTAAGTTAATATATTTAGCTAAATGCATTGGTGCGTGTTTGGTTGGAAGATTTGGTTGGCAAATTGGCAGAAATTAAAAGCCATGTAGGCCATCAACCAGTCTGGAGATAATAAGGGCATATGTGCCATCACTTTACATCTGTATATATGTGGTCAAATCATTCACATACCCAGTTATTTTGTCAATAGACCAAATGACCATATTGCAATGTTTAAGGCCAACCTGCAGTAACAATTTGATATTGAGATTTATAGACTTGTTAGAATGAACTGCTGGACCCAGAAAGCAAGACATTTCCTTACCTTTCCATAAGGCTAAATTGTATTAATGGCCAATGAGAACATTGGTAGAAATATGTGTCGTTCATCAGTGTGCATTGTGACAATTTAATACCCAACATTTACATCAGCTTCAATCATTCACAAAGCTAACAATGAGTTTATTATGTTTCAATTTTGCATTATTTTTTGCATTATTTTCTATGAAGAAGACAATTAACCTATCTATTAGTAAATGACCTCTATGGCATAGGAGGAAAACCTGCTATTTCTCACGACTGCATACATCTTCTGTAAGAGAATTCTATGGAGTGTGGATGTCTCCTCTCAGTACTGATCTGTCAACGTCCGCTTCACTCCACCATAGCAAGAGTTAAGACTTAATTTGTAGTACTCCGCATTCAACACATTTCTAGAGTTGAAATATTAAAAAACACACATTTATTTATATAGTGCCACTGATTCTGCAGCACTGTACAGAGAACTCACTCACATCAGTCCCTGCCCCATTGGAGCTTACAGTCTAAATTCCCTAATACATACACACACACACACACACACACACACACACACACACACACACACACAGACAGAGTGAGACTAGGGTCAATTTTAATAGCAGTCAATTAACCTACCAGTATGTTTTTGAAGTGTGGGAGGAAACCGGAGCACCCGGAGGAAACCCACACAAACACAGGGAGAACATACAAACTCCACACAGATAAGGCCATGGTTGGGAATTGAACTCATGACCCCAGCCTTGTGAGGCAGAAGTGCTAACCACTAAGCCACCGTGCTGCCTCACACTCATTAGTTCAAAAGAAACTTAAGTCTATTATTTATGATGGGAAACATTCCACCAAATAATTCAAATTTAGTTTGTGTCGGCCGGCTTCAAGCTGACCTACTTGCTACAATACGGTCATGGTGCCAAATTTGTGGGCAGGAAACAGAGTGGAAACATCTCAGACAGGCTTTGCAGATTTGTCTGTTCAGCAATTGGCCAAACTACTTGATTGCATGGAGCCCCTTGTAGGTCAGTAACACATAGTAAATTAGTATTATCATCAGCTGAGCTTGGTCCTCATTATGGGTCCCCCACAAGTAATGACGACAGATCACTTTGATTGAAAACAGCTATATTGACCAAACATAATACTTAGCACGTGGCCAGATTGACTAGCATAGTGTAAATGTTAAATATTCGGCTCTTTAATGAATGACTCCCTACAGAAGAATGCAGCTGAGTGGTTGTTTTATGCAAAACAGTTAAAAACATCAACCAATTGGTATTGGAATGATCAGGGTTTCATAGATATTTATTCGGAGACACGGATTCTTCGACTGAATCTCAATAGATGGTAATTAATAATGTTCGAAGTTCATTTACACAAAATAGATTTGTGTCAATTAGTTCTGTACTAAATAATAAATTGCCTTTATTGTACTTGTTATAGAGGTCTGGAGTCTAACTTGATAGACATCCTTCTACCTTCAGATAATTTACGTAGAACCCAAACTTGAAAACACATTTCACACACTGTTGTTTCATGTTAGTGCCTTTAAAACCCTATGACTGTTTTGTGCCTTTGTGTTCTAGTACTTTTTGGGCCTTAAATAAAATAATTATCAACTGGTTTCTTCAATAAGTTTTACCTATAGTATAAAAGAAAAATCATCATGAAGAGAGACAATATCTGGCTTTGAAGAACGTTAAGTGTGATCCTGAAAACAAATGTTAAAGTAGTTGTGTGAAGCCAGGTTTTCCATCGCTCATTTTTTCCTCTTCAGTAGCATCAAAGACAAAGTAAAGATCTGACATAAATCAGAGGAGTAACTTTGCTGTTTTGAACGATTGCAATCAAAGGAAATGGTTTTTCTAACTACATAAACTATAGTAAGAGAGAGGTCACAGAACAGCACGGCCACCCCAGGATTCTCTGCACTTTAGAAGTATGTCTAAAAGCCCGTATGAAGCATCTGACACCTGGGGTTTGATTCATTGCTGTATGGAAAACGCACACACAAAGTTGCTAATGTACATGTAACATAGCACTCGCTTGTTAGATTATTCCCCCGTGACCGCTTCAGAACCCAGGAAACAACAGGAGGATTCTCTATCGCTGTAATTCACAAGTTTCTTTGCAAAACTTTTACAGACCGTCCAACATTACGTTTTCTGTGCATCAGGGACAGCCTGACAGTTTTATTTATTTTAAAGCATAATTTGTTCCCAGCTGTAAGGTTGTTTGTACCCATTCCCACCGTCCTGGGAACCCACCTAGACAGTCATGGAATATACAATTTTGCATTGCTGCTTATAGTAAGAGTCATCAACTGTCGTGCAGCCTTCTCTCTAGGGATTAAAACCGCCCGTTATTGCATATATTACTACAGTAGTCCAGAGACTAGGGGGAGATTTGGACATAAGTCAGTTTGCCTAGCGTGTCTTGTGTGAAACACACACACACACACACACACACACACACACACACACGTGTGCATATGCTGCGTTGGCGGACACATCTCAAGTTGCACATAGGTGGAAACACGCTGTTTTTCAATGCTCTTTTTTTAAATAATCTACTCCCATTTTTGGACCAGTTCTGCATCAGACCCAATAAGAAGAATATTAATTAAAAGGGCCTGCCACACTTGTTTTACAACAAAAAACTTTCATACCCCCATTACTATACATTGGTAATATAGGGCCTGATTCATTAAGGATCTTAACTTAAGAAACTTCTTATTTCAGTCTCCTGGACAAAACCATGTTACAATGCAAGAGGTGCAAATTAGTTTTCTGTTTTGCACATAAGTTAAATACTGGATGTTTTTTCATGTAGCACACAAATATCAACTTTAAATTTCAGTGTACAAATAAGCTATCAAGTATTTGTGTGCTACATGACAAAACATCCAGTATTTAACTTATGTGCAAAACAGAAAACTAATTTGCACCTCTTGCATTGTAACATGGTTTTGTCTAGGAAACTGAAATAAGAAGTTTCTTAAGTTAAGATCCTTAATGAATCAGGCCCAAGATGGTTTGCAAAATATTTTTCTAACTTTTTTGCAGCTTTAAGTTGTGAGTTTTCAGTGTAAGCCTACCTATATTAGGTAACTTAGAAGAGATAGTAGTATGAGCTCTCATATACCCCCTCCTTTTTTCTAATCACTATAATACAACCTGGCAGGCAGTCTTCACTACTGCATTTTACTTTGTTGCAACAATGTAGCATCACTCTGCATCTGATTCTGCAGAAGGGTCGGTGAGTTTAATTTCCTACCATAAGGTTGAAGAAGAAAAAAAATAATAGTATGTTCAAATCATCTTCTTATCATCTGAGGATTATGGCTAACAAAGTGGGTAATCACAGCTGATACTGCGCACCCAGCTATGAAGCCTGGACGAGACTGTTTTACAGTAAGAAACTAGTTATTTGGCTGTGTTAATAATAAAATATTCTTACAATATATTGTTCTTCGTCTCCCTCATCAAGAGAAAATGGTTCAACCAATTTGATAGCAATAATCCCCTAGAAAAACAAAGCCAAGCCTTGGTTAATACATTGTACCCTTGCAAGCATATATCATAAACTATTGTTCATGGGGAATTTGCTAAACATGCTTTTACTAAAGAGGCTTTGTTTAGTCTATACTGTTATGTTTATTGTACTAGCTGCTTAAATGTATAATATAGGAACCATCATGATAAAATGTTGTCAGTATGAGACACCAACGACTGGAGTGAGCTGTACACACACAATAGCAGATTAATGTGGCATTTATTTGTCATCCATTTAAGATATAATCTTTGTTAAATATGTATCTCAGAAGAGATTTGTTCCTATTACTGCCAGCATATGAAAATATGTTATTGATAATCCTTTCATACAAATAAGTCAATAATCCTTTCATACAATTGCATGTAGAGGGAATACTTGTGCGGCTGTGAATGTATACTCTAAATATGCCCACCACACTCTCGTTCACGTCTGCAGCAGGCAAAGTTTGAGTTACAGATTTCTAGACTTGATGTGCAGTAATGCAATGTGGGGATTGGTTGATTCATAGACAGGGCCAGTGATATCATAGTAGCTCAAATCAATTTTTTGACTAATATGAGATCCTATCAGGAAAGTAACTGTACTTAAGATTTAGGGGGGACTTAAGTTTGTCTGTAGTTGATAGGGGTGCTAAGCCTTTACTTTTAAAAAGAGCTTCACTGTAATGTCAGAGTAATGTCAGTGCAATGTCAGTGTAACATTGAAAAATGTATTTTGCCTCCTTGGTTTACATCTGTAATTTTCAGTTTGGGGATTTGGTCATCCTTTATGTGTTTGATGGTACCAGAGTGGGATATCTGTATAATAAAACATTCCTTTCAGTTAGTTCATGCTGTATTTTGCTGCTGCACATTTAATCATATATTAAAGCAGTATGAATTGCAGTGATAAGCATCCTCTACATATTGCTATGAAACAAAGACCAAAGTTTTGTTTTGAAAAGTGAGCGCATACATCTCTGTAGGTAATCTTACATTTCTCATGTTATTTTTTTTTTTTTATTTCCAGGCAGAAATACTTAGCGTGCTCAGTCACAGAAACATCATCCAGTTTTATGGAGCTGTACTTGAACCACCTAATTATTGTATTGTCACAGGTAAGGATATTCTCATCAAATCCTACGGAGTGTGTGTGTTTGTTGACAATTCATGCACATATGGAGTTACTGTCAGCCGGCATAAATAACAACCAATTAATTATGTGTCCAGAAATGGAATGGAATGCTGACATCAGATGAGCAAAGTTGTATTTGCTGTACAGGGAGAGAGTCGCGCTGTGCAATATCCACCTGCGCTCTCATCCTGTATGTCACCTCTCCTAGCAGGCGTAGTATTTGTGAGCACCAGAATGATTGCTGGTAGCACTACTATGTAGAATGGAGTAAGCTAGGAAAGAGCAGAGCTCTGCACTCTTTTGCAGAAGTGATCTAGACCTCTAGGGAGAGTGGGGTCTTCCTAGCGAAGGATTTTGAATGAATATTTTTTATTGGTACTTATGCATACTTGCCAACTCTCCCGGAATGTCCGGGAGACTCCCGAAATTCGGGTAGATCACCCGGACTCCCGGGAGAGCAGGCAAATTTCCCGCAAACGGTCTCTTGCTGCCAAAATGACGCGATTCACCGCGCCCCGCCCCTCGCGCCCTCCAACCACACCCCCCTGCCTGGGATCTCCCGGAAACAACTTTAAAAAGGTTGGTAAGTATGTAATTATGTGCCCTCCTTTAACTTGTACCAATCACAATGCTTTTTCTTTCTAGTTTGTATGTATTTTTTTTAGCTGAATGTTTTATACTCAGGCACAGATGTTTATGTTCATCAGCCTGGGATATGAGAAAGCTCTTGTCTGCTTATTGCATCCAGTACAGCTATATGCAGAGGGCAACAAAAATATACACCTCTACCTGAGTATGTACATACACAGTTGTAAAGAACAGAAGCAAAATCTTGCAGCAAAGTGTGTACAAGCAAATCAATTAAACTCTGCCTTTAAGAATTGTCTTTATTTGAACAGTCAGAAGCTGCCCTGTCGTTGCCCAGTGTAACATTGTTATTGAAAGAGGCTTTCATAGAGTAATGAACTGTGTCTGGCCCTTTGGTGTACAAGCATGTTGTTCCTGTTGTGTTTATATGTAGTGTGATGTTCCTTGCAAACGTGTGATTAGTCTCTGTTTTTTGTATATATAAAATAATGTGTGTTTTCAGACCTGTCAATTCACATTATCTCATCAGGTTTTAATGAATACAATGTCATTCATTCACATTTACTGTCAGTTTGATGTCATAAGTCCTACGTGCTGAGGAAGGGAGGGAGTGAACGGGACCTGCCGGACGAGCAGTAGTTATCTGGCTTTAATACACTACATTTACCAATGTAAAACGCAGAGCTAACGCTGGCCTGACATGCTGTGATGTTGCAGAAGATTTCGGCTACTTGTAGCATATTGCAGCATGTTTTGAATCTAAACAACCAAAATGCACTAAAATAGTACAATAGAAATTACTTATCACCGGACATAAGGATGACCATTATCAGCCTGTGTGTGCAGTTATATTCCATATTCAATAACCGTTCCCAGCAATGCTGAGAATAAACTGCCCGTTGTCCATCTACATGCACATTCTCCTGGTGATGTGGTGTTTTTTGGGGGGGATACATCCCTCTTAGAGATGTGAGCAGGTTTTGTGCAGTGTGCAAGATTTGTGGTACACTGTGTAGGTAGGAGAAATAGTTTTCCTGTGGTGCATGTTATACAGTATTTCTTTCCTGACCATGCGCTGTGTCCTTTTATAAGGGTTTAGCAAGAAATGAGAATGTCTCACTTGTCACGGTTTACAAATAGACATATAGATAAGATAATTTGACATATGAATGTGAAGCAATTGGAGAGGAATCATTATGCAGTGAGCAGTAACAATGGATTTGGAGGAAGGTAAAGCTGTCCGCACATATTATCACATGTGGCTAGCATTGAGTCTGGCGAAGGTATTGATCATGTGATACGTCAATTTTTTAGTTTTCTTGTGCATTATGATTTTATTATTATAATTGTTTCTGTATATAGCACCAATCATATTACACAGTACTGTAAAGAGGATATGTAGTCCATAGTTGCCTACACTCCCTGAATGTCCGGGAGACTTCTGAATTTTTGTGAGCTCTCCCGGATCCTGCCTGTTTTGTTGTTGAGGTGGGTGGGCGGGGCAAGTTGCGCTATCCTGGCACCACCCCTGGCTATAATAGGCCAAATTTGTTATTGTATGGCAGAGGGTGGGGCCTAAAGACACGATTAGCATGGCCATGCCCCAATACACGGCCAACTTTGGAGATCTTCTGGAGGGGTGATCTCCAAAGTTGACAAGTATGTAGTAGTCATTCACATCAGTCCCTGCCCATATTCCCCTGCCACTACGTTTTTGTAATGTGGGAGGAGACCGGAGCACCCAAAGGCAACCCACGCATACAGGAAAACATACAAACTCCACATCTATAGGGAATCAAACTCATGACCCCAGTGCTGTGATGCAGCAATGCTAACCACTGTGCCACTAGTGCAGATGTTAGAGCTTAGTGCATCACACTTTGCAATTACACAAAACGGCTTATCCACTTAACGATAACAGTTATGCTTGTTTTTATAACTAATCCTAGTGAGCATGACAAAGCGTTAGAGTAACTGGGATAACTATAATTTTCTTTATTTTTTCTTTTCTTTTAGACATTACCAAAAAGTGAAGACTGTTTATATAATGTAACTCCCCTAATCCCTTTGCTTCTTAGTGCACTATGATTCCTGTATCCCCCACATATAAATATAATTTCCTGGCCTGCTGAAGAATAACAGAGATTTTACTACTTCTCAGTTTGCATTTTTACCCACTGAATATATGGAAAAGTTTTGACGTCTCATTACATTGTATTACAAAGAAATATCCAGAAAAGAATTAAGTGCAAGGGGAAATGTGCTCTAAATAACTCACTATTATTTTTACTTTATTCTATTTTTCCGCTTTATCCACATTTTTCAGAACATTCCACATGATTTATCTAGAGGAATTGTAAAGAGATATATTTATCTATAAATTATGTGACAGATTTATTGTATAGACAGATCCTGCTACAAGCAACAGTTAATCAGTCCATTTGAAGCAGCCTCACCCTTTCAGATAAGGCCATTTCCTATATGCGTTTCACTATGAATAATTATTATAACAATGATTTATTCTATTATAGAATAGGTGCTGGAGAGAGCACTGACTTCATTCTTCATGTCCTTGGAGATGGTGGGGGTTGATTGGTAGCCTATATTTAATATGATGCGTGATATTTAGACAATTCCATGTTCTTGCATTGTCCTGACTCATTTAAGTCGTACATGAGTCTCCATCATACAGCATTTTGGTATAAATATAAAATGTATTATTAAGGACTTGTTCCAAATATGATAGTTGGTGGACAGTGAAGTGATGTTTTTAATATTCCTGTCAGTGGCCGCAATCTTTCAAATAATCTCGCAAAAAGTTTATGTGACGACACTTCCCAAAAGCAGAATACGGGCATACACCTATTTATGTATAATGTGGTCGCAATGTATGTGCATTTGGACAAATCTAAAAAAATGTGCTGTGCATCTGCATATTATGTGGTTCGTAAATGACCCTTTATGTCTCAATAAGCACCTTGAATTCCACCCTCCCCCTACTGCCCTCCTCCCCACACACACACACACACACACACACACTCACACACAAACTCACACTCAAATACACTCTCTCACACACACACTCACACACACACTCTCACACACACACAAACACACACTCACACACACACACACAGACTCACACACGCTGTGAAGGAACTATTGTATGAGCCTAACCAATAATCATAAAAATACAGCCTATCAAGGTGCTAGGAGCCAGTCACATCAGTGGGCTCAACTAAGCGCCTCAGTGAAGTCATTGATTCTTAGGTAATATTAGTTAAGCCCACAACATGACTGCCTCAGGGATGTCACTGGTTTTTAGTGAATTGACAGGCTTTGTTCTCATGAATAATGGATCCAAACAGAAAATGGTTGATAACATGTGTAGCCATTGAAAAGTGCCACCTAGGGGTAAATGTATCAAGCTGAGAGTTTTTCGGCAGATTTGAAAAGTAGAGATGTTGCCGATAGCAACCAATCAGATTCTAGCTATCATTTTGTAGAATGTACTAAATAATTGATAGCCAGAATCTTATTGGTTTTTCAAACCCGTCGGAAAACTCTCAGCTTGATACATTTACCCCCTAGTGTTTGACTAATCATGAAACATGGTAGAACGTTTGCTTGTCAATGCCAAGTGATACATTTTGTAAGGAATAGTCTTTCAGATATGACATTACCCTATTACTAGTGGACAAGTGACATACTAAATCTACATAAGTATTTCAGTGAACTAAAATATCTTATGCTAAGCAAATGCATGGCAATTCAATCTGAGAAATGGGTCGCTTTAAACCAAAGTGAACTGAAATTGCCACGTATGTGGACCCAAAATAATTGGTTTTCAAAAAAAGAAAAATATCCTACTGGATATTTTACAGCATGCTTGTATATACAAACATCACACCATTGAAATTTGTGAGCTGTCATCAGCTGACCTTTACGTCTTCTGGCACCATGTAATTTGATTGTTCATCCACCTCCAAACACTAATTTATGTGCTTCTTGGCCAAACATTGGCCATATGTACAGTTGTTCAGTTGTCGGGCTGAACAACCGGATCTGGCTGTGCGTTACCTGCATTACAAAACGGGTTTATATTGTTCACTTAATATCTCTTTTCTAGATTCACTAAATTCCTTTGAAGGGTGCCTAGTATATTGTACTTTGTCCATCTGCCTCACAGGTTTATTTTTGGACTGATTCATGTAACTGTTGATGGAAATATCTGTAACACTCAGCACTTAGAGCTGTCTCCTCTCCATCTTGTCTTTGCCGTCCTCTCTCAACGTGAGATATCGCTTTGTTTCAACACGTAATCCACCCTGAACTCAACCATTATTGTTTACCCTGGATAGTGCAAAAATATCTCGTTTTAGGATGTGAGCTGTGAGAAAATGAGATCCACCAGCCACCCCTTGTGTATGTGGAATCTCTTCCAACAAGTTTTATTTAATTTCAACTTTCATCATCATCATCATCAGTTATTTATATAGTGCCACTAATTACGCAGCGCTGTACAGAGAACCCATTCACATCAGTCCCTGCCCCATTGAAGCTTATAGTCTAACTTCCCTAACATACACACACACACATCATCATCACCATTTATTTATATAGCGCCACTGATTCCGCAGCGCTGTACATAGAACTCATTCACATCAGTCCCTGCCCCATTGGAGCTTACAGTCTAAATTCCCTAACATACACACACACACACACACACAGACAGACATAGAGAGAAAGAGAGAGGCTAGGGTCAATTTTGATAGCACCCAATTAACTTACTAGTATGTTTTTGGAGTGTGGGAGGAAACCGGAGCACCTGGAGGAAACCCACGCAAACACAGGAAAGAACATACAAACTCCACACAGATGAGGCCATGGTCGGGAATTGAACTCATGAACCCAGCGCTGTGAGGCAGAGGTGCTAGCCACTTAGCCACCGTGCTGCCCACACACAGAAACTAGGGTCAATTTTGATAGCAGCCAATTAACCTACTAGTATGTTTTTGGAGTTTAGTAAAATACTGTTCAGAAATAAGTTGCATGTTCAGCACTAAAAAGGCCTAAGGAGGAATGCTTATGGCAGTGCTGAAAAGGGGTATATAGTGATAACAGATAATATAAGGTTCTAGAATGCTATGTCTAGTAGATTTAAAAGCCATGGGCCAATTCTTGTGGCTCCTGGCAGATGACACAGGGATGGAGAACACAAATGTGAGCATTGTTTGATATTTAGTGTACGGGTGGGGTGAACGGTTCTGTAGGAACACAGTCATGTGTAAGGATTATTGCCAGCATACCTTGGATTTCTAGATAATGCTTTTATTGTGCATACGTGCTCACAAATTATTTTGAAAGGAGTCCCAGTGCAGTGATGCGTCAGTAACAGGGCAAACAATAGTTAACCTTAAAGATCAGAGGTAGCAACAGATAATCCAATGATCACAGGTAGCAGAATTATAGAGTACTATATAACTGGTAACCGGACAAAAGCTTCAGCATTTAGCTAACACATTATTTCATTGACCTGGCCAAGGGTGAAGTCACAGATGACCTTAAATAATTCCCCCAAGTGTTTAATTTCACAGCATATTGATGGCTATGCTCACTAGCAGCCACTCTAGTGGAGCAAGAAATTACAGGTGGATCCCAATGTGGATCCGTGCAGCACAGCAAGATGGTTTATGCTGAACTACTGGCTGTAGTATGTTGGACATTTAGGCTTTATAATATATATATATTTTTTCAGGTTATTACAGTATTTTGTGCAATGCAGTTTTATAGTTGTGTATTACAAATATAAGCATCCTCAGTTTTGTATAGACACATCCACCAATACATACACCAGTGTGTGAACAGCACACACTATCTGGCATAAAGATCAATAGATCTCCATGGTGCACTATTCCTCCCCCGGTTTTGCCACATTGCATTCCATTAGAAACACAACAACTAAAACCATTGTCTTGTTGAGCTCTTTGACAGCAGTTTATAATATCTCTTGCTCCACTCACCCATGTGACCAGGCTTAGGCTAATTACACTACAGACAACAATATCCGGTAAGTTGGCTACACATGGGCCAATACTGTCCAGCTTGACCCCCTCTGCCTGATTGGCCATACACATCTGGCTTGGTTGGGGCATGTAGGTGTGGTCAGAGATGATGGAAGTCGAACACAGAGGCAGGGCTGCTACGAGACACTGCGGGCAGCCCCCCCTATCTTTCCTTCCCTGGCCCGATGGATGAAGAGGTGTAGCATGCAGGCCCGCTCCTGGGCAAGCACATGTAAACATCAGCTGAAAGAAAATAACATGTTCACTTACATGAAGAGTAATGGCTTGGCTCTGGTATTTGTGCCTGGAGCTGTCCTAACAGTGTGTGGAGAGAGCGTAAGATTGGAGAGGATGAGGAGGAGTGAAGGTGACAGAGAGGAGGGAGGTAAATGGAAGGTAGAAACACAGCAGGACAGGACATTGAGGAAAGTGAGAAATAGAGGTCAGTAAGTAATAGGGGAACAAAAACAGCAGAAGAGAGAGAGCAAGAGAGGCTGACAAACAAGATTAGAAGGATGAGGCTGCTGTCTTGTACTATCCTACCTGTTAGTGCAGCTTTCACAAGCTGCGGCTGGTTTCTTGTCTGGATCCTGGAATGTTGGGGTCTGTTTGGAAAATGTATAGGTATAGACGAGCAATTAGTAAACAGAGTACATAACACAGTATATAATACATACAGACAACTTTCAAAAGGGCTAAACATTATCCTTAATTTTGAGACAGAAACAATAATTTAAGGACACCCACTTCACTCATCCAAAAATGCTCACACATGCCACCTAGACTCCCCCACATGTTCCAGAATAGCCCCACTTGCACTTAGACTCCCACATGTACTATAAAACTGCTCCTCATATCAGTCAGAACTCCACACGTGCACCTTATATATCCCCACATGCTCCACACACGCCCTTTACATGTTCACCAGACCTCCCCACCTGATCATTCTTTTCCTCACTCAGAAATATATTTTTGCATCTATTTTAATTAAATTTCATCATCTGAATTAAATAATAACCAATTTTTGTATAACTTTATATGAAATCATCCCGAATGAGTGCTGAGGGGGGTCAGGTTAGCCCTAATGATATCGCAACATGTGTAGTCAGCATTTAATTAGTGATGTATGTTTTGTAGTGATGTATGTTTTTATGTTTGTTTTGTTTGCAGCATGGTGAGAAGTGACAGGACTTATTTGTGGGACATTTCATCCATACAAATTAGCTATTCTATGCTTAGATATATTCTAGCAATGGAAAATAAAACTGCAAATAAAAAGACAAACCCTATTTGTGTTTGTTAAGGAGGAAAGACGATTAATTGTTTCTGGCTTTTAATGATATGATTTATTATTACAACTCAAAGGTCTTTTGTTTTACATCCTATCTCTCCCTGGAGCAAACTTCCAGGTTAATATTAGTTGACAGATAGCACTGATAGCTGGCAGTGTGTTCTACATAAATTGATTAACAGTACGTAAACAATGCAGGATGCCTGGCAGAGAGACATGGGGAGGCAGCTCATTGGATTTCCTAGAAAGGCTTTTTCCACCATCTTTTTTTAATAACTTTTAAGGGAGGGAGGGAGAGGGACGTAAAGGAGGGAGGTGTGTGTGTGAGTGTGGGGGGAGGGGGGTAGATTGAGAGAATCAAAACAATATGATAATAATAAGGTAAAGTGTAATACTTAAGTTAAAGGGAATCTAAGGAGTTTATTTATAAATTTCACCCCCATCGTGGTGATAGGTAGATTTTTTTTTAATGCCATTTATCGCGGTGATTGAAAAAATCACTTATGGCTCACGTCTATCTCCCACATTCCAAAAACATACTAGTAGGTTAATTGGCTGCTATTAAATTACACAGACCCTAGTGTGTGTGTTAGACAATTTAGACTGTAAGCCCCAATGGGGCAGGGACTGATGTGAGTGAGTTCTCTGTACAGCGCTGCGGAATTACTGGCGCTATATAAATAAATGATGATGATGATCTATATAAAAATATTGCACAGGCTCCCTGAGCGGTAATACTCAATTTACTGCTTCACAAGTCCTCTCTCTGCCGTTCTGTGGATGTATAATCCCTAATTGTTGGGGGTTTTCCCCAGCGGTAAACCCTCTAATGTATTGGGCAGTGAACATGAGCAATAGGACTCTATGCCATGTTATAAATAGAGACCTAAGTCTCTCACAAACTGAAAGTATTTAATAGTCCGTTATGATATAGCCTATATATTAATACATGTGAAAGCAATACTCATGCAAGCACTTAGAGGGGGTTTCCAGTTGCCCGGAACCGCCCCCCTCCCTTCCCTATGCACAAATTACCACCTCCACCGGGGGATGTAGGGCTAGTGGTTTTCTTGAAGTCCGGTGGTCACAGTGATGTCAGGAGGTTGCCAGAAGAGGGCAGGATCTGTGCAGCCTATTACTGCTACATGCAGCCATTTACCTCTGTTGTGGTGGTCCCTACTTTTAAAGTGGACCCATCTCTTTTCTCAGCACACACTGTCTATTACCATAAAGAAGGCAGCGCGTGTCCATTTATTTTATACAATGCAGACTCACCCTACCTCTACTTTGGAACATGTTCTTCATTTACACTTTTTCCCCAGCCCAACACTGACTCCAGCCCCTTTCCCCCGTGTTTGTGTGTCTCCTTTTGTGTCTCTTGTCCCCTGTCTATCATCTCCTCTTATCTCTCCTTTGCTTTCCATTCTATAATGTTGTATGCATACCTCTCTCTGTCCCTTCTGCCCCCTTTGTGTTTATGTGAAAGGAAAAATATTTTCTTTATATATAAAAAAAATATTACATGTATCTTAAAAAATATTTATAAGCTCCATTCACTCAAAAATGCTTCATTTGAAGAATTAAGCATTTTATTAAAAATGACATTAATGTCACAGAACAGGTATTGCGAGAAATATTGACCCTCCCCCCTAGAAATCCTTTGTTTGTCCTGGTAAAACAGACGTATGTTGGATCTATATTGTTCGCTTCCAATGTTAGAGGAATACTATGATCATGCCTCTCAGAGCTGTATATTCAATGAGCAGATAAGTCTGTACTCTAAGAAATTTTCTGTGTTTTTTTTTAGGCTTCTTAACTACTGGCATCAAATATATAACTTTTATGCTAGTATAGGTATGTAAATGGGTATGGGGGAAGACCCACCTTTCCTCCCGTTACAACTGCAGGTATTAGTGTTGGTTACCACGTCATGGCATGGTATACTTCTTCCTAACGCCGCTGGGTGACCAGCAAACAGCTAACAAAGACACATAGCCGTCTGTTGCATCATAAATTGGGCAGGGCAGATTAATTACTGATACAAGTCTGGGACTGGGAATGTTATAGAACTATATCAGTGTTATGTTAAGACCTAATTACTCAGAGTAAATGTTTGAGTAACTAGTTCAACAAACAATCATGAGGCAACCTGAGGCAGGTCTCAGACATGAGGGTTTGGGGGTAGCAAAATGTAGGAAATGAAATTAAAGTAAAGGGAAATAGAGCAAATTAGAGAACAGTTAATCCCTATGCTGCATACGGTCCACACAGGCAGCATTGGTTTATAATAAGTTCTGTTCCAGGAACACCTGAGTTCCTGGAACAGAACAAGGTAAAACAATCATGTGTATGAATCATGTTTTGTTCCAAGATGCCTTTTCTTCTGGGGTCAAATTATATTAAAATTTAAATTGCCCTCTAATTATACATAGTAGAAGTATAGGCCATCGAGACCAATGGAGAAACGACTAATCAGCTGCAATTCCATAATAAAACAGAAGCAAGACTGATTTGTGTGAAATGTTATCCACATAAATTAGCTATCAGTTGTATGCTTCTATGTATGGTTAGACAATGTCACTCTAGTGGTGTTGATCCATAGCCCCTTCCAACCTCCCCCCCTCCCCGTGGATTTATCTGAACGCTGTGCGGCGGCCGTGGAAGGTATGGTCAGCAGTCGCCGCACAGTTTTAAAGTAATTTTATTTCTGAGGCGCCCTCCAGAGCAACTGCCTGACCTTGCCTAATGGGAGCGCCGGGCCTGATGGGACCACAGTTATGAGCATTAATATTGGTTTAATCAAAGTTACTGGCATCAAGAAAGTCGTGGCATCTTGTTCGCTGACCTTGTAGGTGTTGACGTGATATTACCTCAGTCCTGTTCGCTCTTTGATTGTTTTCTCTGTGACGGGCAATTTGCTGAGGTGTCAGATTTGCATGGCTGTGACTATCACGTTCGCGTTCTCTTTGGTCATCGGTCATAGTTTGTCGTCGGGCTTCATCCTGCTCCGCCCTCCGTCTTTTTGCTGCTTCTTCCTGTGCAGTTACTCCCACAGCAGACATTTACCTTTTAGGTGGCATCACACTTACACTTTGTTGCTTCAATTAATTAGTATGTTCCTATCAATTTAACACTAAGTGCAAATAAAACAAATGGATAGATTAGTAATGGTCATTATAAATGGTAACTGCCACACAAAAGACCTCAATAAACCAAACAAAATAAGGCCAGGAAATTAGGAATTTCTGGTAGTATTTGATAAAGTTGCAACAGGTGTTAGATAGTGTCCATTTAATAAAGTTGCTTTTGTTACGTGTTCACCAAGTTTCCTCTATTTACTTTCATATAAATCTCTACTCATTGCCAATGACTGTAACATGCCACAACAAGTAACTATAAACACTGGTGATATCACTGCTTAAGAAATTCTGTTTCAGATGACATCTTCATATATATATTACAGTCCTTTCAAATATTCTCCTGCTGTGTCCAAATAAGTCCTGTCAAGCACATTGTTGATAGAAGTGACAGCTGAGAGAGACACTAAATACTCTAAGGAATTACAAGGGTACTGCAGCAGTCACTAGGTACTGTTTAATTTCTTATGTAAAATACTTATTTTTGGTGTACCCGTCACCTACACACAGTGCAGCCATTTTGTTGGTTGACCTAATATTCATGAGAATGCAGCCTATCGATTATCTCAGTTCTCAATGACAGCACCCAGGAACATTATGTGGGATAAATTAATATCTGTGAGAATGCAGCCTATCGGTTCATTAGGAACTAGCGTCACTGAAACCCAAATGTCCTAGCTCAGTGTTGGCTAACCTGTGACACTCCAGGTGTTGTGAAACTACAAGTCCCAGCATACCTTGTCTAGCAATAAGCTGCTATATATTGGCAAAGCATGCTGGGACTTGTACTTTCACAACACCTGGAGTGTCACAGGTTAGCCAACACTGTCCTAGCTTATTCATAGGCTTTATATCCATGAAAATTGGTTCAGCCTACAAAATGGCTACCTCCTGATTGATGCCACACCCCCAGACTTTTGCATTCAGTGTTTTCACTCATCATCATGATCATTTATATATCATCATCATCAGTTATACATCATCATTTATTTGAACAGAGTGCAGTATACGCAAATGCATATGTTCAATATAAGGTCACATCAGCACCCATACAAAAAATGTTTATTATAAAATAAATGAAAAACTCTGAACCGTATAATCATTAATAAATATATGGATGGTTTTTTAAAAAATATATATTTTTTAATATTTAATTTTTTTTTTTTTAAATGAAATAAATCAAGATGTTCTTAGTGCATACTGTGCATACAATGCATTTTATAGTTTATCTTCCTTGCATACACATGTTCTGTGCCAGCTAGTGGCCTGAATATGTGTAGTTTTCCAAACAAAGACTATGTCGTACCAGTCAGCACTTACAGTCCTGTAGCTGATGTACGTGATACAGCTGAAATCAAACATACTTAAGAGAAACCCAGGACTTGAATCGGCTGTATCAGAGTTGGTCCCCTGTTACTGTACATGGCCCACGACTGTCCGCCCTTTCCAATTCCCCATTCAAGTTATATGTAGTAGTTTGTACATGAATTGCAGGAAATTGCATTAATTGGTGTAAGGTCCGTTTCTGCATAGCTATTTCATGCAAGATACGGCTCGCAAACGTACTTACGTTACAACATGAATCAGGCCCAAAATGTCTAAAGCATTGGAGCTTATGGCTAAAGGGCTCTTTTTTTAAAAAATAAACAAACCTGTGATAATATTTTTTCTACTCTTTCTTTCTTTTTCATCTTTTTACTCTTTTATGATTTTGTCATATTTCTCAAATGTTTCTGCTTAACAACTTAATTTTAAACCTATAATGGTTGATTGAAACTGCTCCAGTAATTATAGAAGAAAAGAACTAAAATGAATGTTCACAATTTTATACACTCTCTTCAGAAATGAGTTGGGTGACACTTGATGCATTTTAGGACTTAATCATTTTTTTCGGGACTGCCACATTGAACTATCTCCTCTCCCCCCTCCCCTTCTATCCCGCTCTCCCTCTCTGCTACAGACTTTGCCTCCGCCTTCCTTCAACAACCAACTTTGGTGCTCCTTCCGCCCTACCTCGGGCGAAGAACTCCACTTCCTCATTCTTTCCTCTCCCCCATCTACCTGCTTCCTGGATCCTATCCCCTCTCACCTTCTTCGCTCCCTCTCCCATACTGCCTGGTCACTTTTCCCTGCTCATCCTCCTGGACCTCTCTATGACATTCGATACCATGGACCACCCCCTCCTGTTACAGACCCTTCTTTCTTTTGGCCTCTCTGGCTCTATTCTCGTTTGGTTCACTTCTTACCTCGCCAACAGCTCCTTTGCTGCATACACTTCTGGCTTAACCCTCTCCTTCCGGCCCTCCCTGTGGGTTTCACTCGGGGCTCTGTTCTTGGCCCTCTACTCTTTTCACTGTACACTACCTGGGTGATCTCATCACTTCCTTTGGTCTCCAGTATCACCTTTACGCTGATGACATTCATCTCTACATCCTTCTCCTAATCCCCCCCTCCTCTCTCGTGTATCAGACTGCCTTTCCACCATCTCCTCTTGGATGTCCTCACGTTTTCTCATAATTAACATTGCCAAAACTGAGCGCATTGTCTTCCCTCCTTCTAGATCTTCATCCCATCTTGATCTCTCTACCACTGTCAATAACACCACTATTTCTTCTGTTCCCCAACTTTGCTGCCTGGGTGTCATCCTCGACTCCTCCCTCTATTTTGCCTCACACATTCAAACTCTTGCCCAATGCTGATGCTTTCAACTTCGCAACATCGCCCCCGCATTGGTCTCTTCCTATCTCAGGATGCCACCAAAACTATCATCCATGCACTCATCATTTCCCATCTTGATTACTGTATCCTTCTCCTCAACGGCCTTCCACGTTCCAACCTTGCTCCCCTTCACTCTGTACTCAATGGGGCTGCGAGACTTATCTTCTTTTCACGCCGCTCCTCCTCTGCCTCCCCTCTCTGCCTTGCCTTACACTGGCTCACCTTACCCTACAGAATCCTTTTCAAACTCCTCACCTACAAGGTCCTATCCCACTCCACTCCATACTCCTCTCCATTCACTCTCCGTCCCGTTCCCTACGATTGCCCAATGACTGTCACCTCTCCTCCACTCTGATCACCTCATCCCAGGCCAGAATCCAATATTTCTCCCGGGCTGCCCCCCTCCACTGAAACGACCTGTCATGCTCTATCCGACTGTCCCCTAATCTGTGCACCTTCAAACGGCCACTTAAAACTCATCTGTTTTTCAAAGCCTACCAGAGATCCACCTAACCATCTCTTCCTGCTTGATCTCCTCACCTCTCACTTCCCCTACCCGTAGTCACTCCGCTTGCGCTAGATCTACTTCACTGACTCCCTATTGTGCCTGCCATCTTTTTGCTCTCCCCCTTAGGATGTAAGCTCTTACGAGCAGGGCCCTCTTCACTCCTGTCTTTATATCTATTCCTCTGCTCCAACTTTACTGCACTAGCTGTGCTTGGAGTTTTGGAGTCCTGGTATTATTAATTTTTTGTTCTGTACTGTTTTACCCTGTATGGTGCACTGTTTGTATTCTGTACGGCGCTGCAGAAATCTTATGGCACCCTATAAATAAATAAATGCTAATAATAATACTGTTGTTTTTACAGGGGGGTACCTTGTGTCCTGATAAAGCAGCTTCCCTTTTGATTGAACGCCTGGGGTTACTTTTTTATTCCTCAGTTTAGTATTTTTGGATATAGGTAGCAGGTCCTGTGTTTTTTATTACACTCCCAGATGCCCCTTAGTTTATCGGGGCCACGTTCTATATGGCCCGGTTTACAACGTAGAATAAGTTTGGCACACCAGCGTTGGCTTCTTAAAAGGAGTTAATAGCCCATTTTATTATAATACACTAATAATGCAAATATGAATAATCAATATTTCAAGGATACATTTCCCATTCATCTTGCTTAAAGTGTAACCATCACTTGCTTACAACTGCTATACACACCGCTAACCTTATACAGTCGTATGGTTGAAGCAGGAAATATTAGAGAGACGCATTCATTAAGCTGTGATGATGGAGATTATTTTTCCTTGAGGACCTCTCCTTTTAGTTAATAAAAACTTCTTTTGCATCTCATGTTTTAGAACTCTTCTTCCGTGAACAGTGGCCAAGTGTTTAGTGATGGTAAAGCACGTAGTCACGGACATCTGTAAATTCGATCCACTGTATATTCTGGACCTGTGTCAAAAATGTCCAGTTCTATCAGAGCTGTCATGGGTTCAGTAAACTTGGGAATTCTAAATATTCTAGGCTATTACAGATTCATGAGACATCACCTACAGAACTGAAAAGACCACCAAACCCCAACACTGACATTTTCAGATTTAAAGCTTGAAGGCAAAATACACTGCAGCTCTATAAAAATGGACTGTACAGTATTACAGTATTACCTCCTCACTTCGTTACAGAGAGGAAAACATATTTTTATGATATCATGCACAGGTCAAAATGGTGAGACTGCAGTCTTTTGAGCTACTGTGACATAACTGGCCCTCCTCTGTGTGTAAATCCACCAGTCCACACAGTACATTCCAGCAAAGCAAGTCTGCCAAGATGTCAGTCTCTCTGGGTATGCTACGTTAGGGAACACATGGCAAACTGCTGTAAAGCAAATTGTGAATTTGATAGTTAGAAACAATTCCTACTGTGTAGCTCCCTCACGAAAAACAATGTGGCGATTGAGTCGGTCACACATGAACTGATTGTGCCGCATTTATCGTTTAGTTTGGCCACCCGTGTGGGTGGCCAAATGAAGCGAGATTCATTCATTCCATCCCTCGAACCAATCGTCTGGGTCATTTCTTACTCCTCAGCAGCCTGATGCAATCAGAAAAGAACAGTAAACTTAGGCGGCCAATGGTCATCTTCCTACTTTATTTTCCTCCATGCCCAAATATCGGGATTATCGTAATTTTCATTCTTTACACACTGTGATTTCAGGTGAATTGCTCAATATCAGGAGTGATATCGTAGTGGGTGTATGGGCCTCTTTATGGAGAATTCCCGGTAATACTATTTGTATGGCAGCATTTAGGGGTATATTTACTAAACTGCGGGTTTGAAAAAGTGAAGATGTTGCCTATAGCAACCAGTCAGATTCTAGCTGTCATTTTGTAGACAGCACTATGAAATGAAAGCTAGAGTCTGATTGGTTGCTATAGACAACAACTCCACTTTTTCAAACCCGCAGATTAGTAAATATACCCCTTAGAGTCAGTATAGAGTATAAGCACTTGGTGTTTTATAGCTGACAAAGACTGCCCTCCTACAGACAGCCTCTTTTGGCCGTGTCAGAACATAAAAGGTTGATCTGGTTAGCATATAAAGGACTGTAGAAGTAGCCTCACTAATGGCTTCAACAGGTAGCCACACAACATGATATATTTAGTCATTTTAGTGCCATTTTTTTGCACAAGGACTACAATTATATGCCTCTTTATCTTTAATATCAAATCACAAAATCAGCTGCAGCCAGTATATAAAACTGCCCATTACACTGAAGCAGGCATATGCTTGGATATAATGTCTTGTTATCCTTAGCCGCGCTATTAATTGCCCGTGAAAACTGAATCAGTCAGGTGGCTGCTTTTAACAAATGTATTGCGAGATCTGAATTAAAGTCCAAAGAAGAACAGCAGCTCTTTTGAAATCCACACTCACTGTGGAGTAATCTAAATATAGAAAAGGTAGGATAAAAGGGCGCTCATTGTGTAGTAATCATTGAAAAATGAATGGAACTAGTGGATGTAAGCAGCATATATTTTTCAAATGAAAATTGAATTTAATGCAAAATTGTTTCCACCTGCAATCACTGCATTCTGTATGAAGGAATTAAAAAAACGGAAACAACCGCCCATGTGTAAAATCTTTTGACGGTTGGATTGTTGCACAGATACCGCACTGACAATATAAATTCTCTCTCACAAAACTAAAATTAGTAAGGACAAAAACCCTACGGGGTATATTTACTAAACTGTGGGTTTGAAAAAGTGGAGATGTTGCCTATAGCAACCAATCAGATTCTAGTTCTCATTTATTTAGTACATTCTACAAAATGATAGCTAGAATCTGATTGGTTGCTATAGGCAACATCTCCACTTTTTCAAACCCGCAGTTTAGTAAATGTACCCCTACATGTTTCGTGCTCCCGAGCTGCATCAGGGGTATAATTTTGTCCTCACAACCCTCACTTTTATACAGGAAAATATTTTGTAAGGGTTATTAATCGTGTTTAAGATCAAATCCAGCTGTCTGAAGATTTTACACATGAGCGGTTGTTTCTGATTTGTATTTCCTTCATACAGAATGAAGTGATTGCAGGTGAAATCTGAGGATCCTGTTATCAGCAATTTTACATCAAGTGTTTGACAGATAAGCTCAATTTTCATTTGAAAAATGTACGCTGCTTACATCCACTAGTTCCATTCCTTTTTCATTAATTACTACACATTAAGTGCCATTTTTTCCTATCTTTTCTGTGTTTAGAATACACATGGATATAATTAATAAAGAAAACTTTCTTTTCAATATAGATTTTATTATTTTGTTTCCATTCCATTAGTAACCAGTGTAAAGCAGTAGTCAAAACATTCAATTGTCCTCTTATTGTCAGGTACCTGTTGCATTAACTGTAGCAACTAACACATAGGACTTTTTACCCAAGTTTATTTGCAAGTGATCCAGATATTGTAACATTTCGGGAAAGTTTGTCCTTTCAGATGGATAAATATTTAATTTATTTGCATTTATTTTTCTTTAGAAATTTTTGTTTTATTAATGTTATTGAGGGTCTAAGTCTAGTGGTAATTTATTTATTTTCTATAGGGTTTCTGGGGTTTTTCACACAAGTGAAAAACTGAAATTGAATGAGCTAATTCTTTCGAAAACAATGTTGCTTGCTGTAGATTGTAAACCAGCTATCAGCTAATTAAATACATCTGATTCTAATCTAACATTATTATTAAATCTAATAGCAATTGGCATTTTGCCATTATCATGTGAAGTTCAGTATTTGTAGGTAAATGAATACTGTTATTCAAAGTAGAATGTCATTTTTTATAAACTGGTTAATGGCTGCAGTTTTTGTGAGTATTGAGCTTTATATGAGAATGGCAGATAGCTGATCACTTCTTGTGGGAAGTTGATCCAAAGAGGGTTGATATCGTAATGCTGCACCCAGGTTTGTTTGTTTTTTAACTATTTATTTTTAAAAATAGCAATGATATACAGATAAGAATCAGCAATTTGTACATTGCAGGAGTAGAAAAATAAATAAATAAATAAAAACAGAAAACAAAACAGAACATGGGTAAATGTCAATGTAACAGCAAATATTTGAGTATCAAATATCAAAGACAACAACAGATTGTCATTGACCAAACAAATAAGTATACAATTGTTACCCAGATTACCCACGAGTCTATAACATTTTATAATAGTATAGTATAGTGGGACACTGGTCGTCACCGAAAAAAAAGAAAAGAAAACATTCTTCCCTTTATAAACTTTTTTTTTTATAAAATAAAAGTTTCGAAGGAGAGTACTCCCCAGATACTCTGGAGAGGGGGACAGCTTCACGAGTCAGGCCACGTATGACCATAGGAAGTTCTTTTAGGAGGAAGAAGTTGGTGCAGGAGCTAAGGGGCTATAAGTAAAGCCAAGGAGCCCAAATCTGGTGAAATTTATCATCCTTATCGTGTAGGTGGTACGTAATCTGTCCCATCTGGGCAATAAACCAAATATATGATCGTAAGCCCGCCATAGTGGGGGGGTTCAACTTGTTTCCAAGACTTAGCTATTAGGCATCGCGAAGCTGCAAGGACATGGGAAGCCAATTTTGCAGATTGTCTATCGTTCTCAATCAGAGGATAGCAGAGAGGAAAGGACCATGGGTCTTTCCGGGGTGTGTGACATTTTAAGACCCAGGTGTGTGATATTTTTGACGGACAGGGGGGTTGTGAAAACCTTAAATGTCTTGTCCACTCCAATTGTAGATGTTGTAGTAAATAGAAGTTTACTTATCACATTTTCAGATTACAGCAGAAGTAAAATACACAGTTCAGTTTCAATACGGAGGTCACACAAGGAAGGTACAATGAATCATTGTTTCACTGATCTACATTCTTGTGCATGTTCAGCTGATATTTTGAAGGTTAAATAGCTCATAGTATTTTATAGGTATTTCCCAATTAAACAATATGGATAATGACAATTATATATATATATATATATATATATATATATATATATATATATATATATATATATATATATATAAAATTGATAATATAGTATGATCTATATATCACACCATGGATTGTATTTATTATTATAAATTCGACTTTAACACTGTGCGGGAGGACCAGTGTGAAGCCGCAATTCCAAATACTGAATAAAGCTCTACAGAATTTGCTGGCGCTACATAAATAATTGTTGATGATGATTGTTGATGATGATGACTGCTCATTGGTCCTTCGGCACACACCCTCATTTTAAGCCCCTTTAGATAGTCCAGCTTCAAAGGGGTTTTCCATTCTGAAATAACTAGATTTAATGGCTTCTAAATGCACTTCTGCAACTTTTATGAAATGTATGACTTTTTATTTTTAGCTTTTCTTTTAAGCCATACATTTATGGCACCAGACTGTTTATTTTCATTGCTCGGTCACACATATGCACTGGATAAGAATGCATGGAAACTAACTCTTCATATATTGTGCTTTTACCAATGCAGTCCATTCCACTGGTAGCCGCATTCACACATAAGAAACAGCTTCAGCCGCATTCTAAAATTTTAGAACGTAAAAGTAGGAAACCATTTATATTATTTTTTGATGCACTTTTCAGGCACTAGTCCGGTGCCTGAAAGGTGCATTAACAGAAGATAGGTTTGATCAAGCCCTGAATACAACACAGCTTTACTGGGCTCTCTACGTTGAATACCATTGTTTCCAAAGAAGAGGTTGTGTGTCTTACAATAACATGGCTAAAAATTACTAAGTTAGTTAATACCAAAGAGCAATGTATTTTATGTCAAGGTGGGTAACCCTTCTAATGTTCAGTGTTGTAAGCTGGACAGCATGGTTGAGCTAAAAAATTATAAATTGTCTTTTTAAAATACAACAGACACCCCCAATAGAAATCACCCTCTAGTTATCTCTTGCACATCAGATCTCACGGCCTGTAAAATGTTCTATATTTCAGAATACGCTGCTGGCGGATCACTCTATGACTACATCAATAGCAACAGGAGTGAAGAAATGGACATGGAACATATCATGGCATGGGCGACAGACGTAGCGAAAGGTAACAGATGAAAAGATGATTGTTTGTGCAAGACGGAGCACAAGTACTTTTCCTAAATCTAACATAGTCATCTTGTTCTAACAATAGTGCACTCTCTATTTATAGAGATGAGTGTGCCGATCCTTTGGGAAACAGATAACTGCCCACTTATGGGATTATGGTAGAGAGGATAGGGCTGCATGTGGCAGGGGTATTGTAATGACATATGAAGGCAAGTTGGGAGCCACAGACTGAGAGTTAGATAGTGGGAGAAGCAGGATCCTCCAGCAGCACACACTAGTGATGTGAGGCTCCTATCACACTGTGGTCCTAAATGCACCTCTGTATAAAACTGAACTCATAGATACAACGTATTGATTTTTTTTTTGGAACATAGTAGTGCACCTTACAAGACAACAGATTGTCAGTGGAATGCAGTCTTAAGAATCACTGCTCTATGTCAGGAGTAATACAATCCACTTGTCGATAGTTAGAGCTTTGGTATCTCTAGCGGTAAAACAGAACTGAGTATACGTAGGCATATACAGCTGTTTATGAGAGTTCTACATTACTTGCAGTATGTCCTCTGAAACCATTAAACATATCCATCAGCTCCATGTGGTATTGATGGCATTGTTTATGTTTAGGCTATTTTTATTAGGGATATTGTAAACAAATTATATAACCCCCCACACACACATGCACACACTTACTGTAAAATATTAGGATATTAGAAGACACTGAGCAGTTCCATGAAAATGCTTTTTAAGGTCTTTAAGGTCTTTCTATTTTACAGTAGGGGGTACGTTATTTATACTTAAAATACATACATTTCAATGTAAAATGCAGCACCTTGCTTGAATGAGTTGAGCCTGATATCCAGGTGTGTTTTACCTTCCCTGACAGCTATACATCCCATTACGGAACACCTTCAAAGTCTGTCATGTAACACAACTAACATCGCTATCTCCATATATAAATTATATTTTATGGGAGCGACGTCACTACTCACCAAATAAAACTTATATTTTACAGAAGTGACATCACTACTCTCCAAATATAAATGAAGACATTACTACTTACTGATATTTACAGTGTATTGTGACGCCAGTTTTCTATATATGTGCAACAAAATTATGTATTTATTTACATACAGAAGATTTTATATATTTAATCAGAGGTCGTTGTTTTAGACTGTTTTTAGTAGAGAATTAAATTTGGAGAAACGAACCTTAAAGTGAGTTCCTCGAAAACAAACATACGATAGAGTTGTTCTTCCTCAGCTTCCTGGGGAAAATTATGTGTTTATAAAATGCGTGTTCCTTTGTTCTTTCTCCACGGCGTTACTACCCAGTATACCGGTATACTGTCACACATATACATAGTTATCACTGTGCAATGCTGGTCAAACTCCAGGCCTCATGTTTATGTTATAACTGGGGCTTCAACCTAATACATCTCAAAAGTCAATTATTGCCAGTAACGTGCGCAGAAACATAACCACAAGGCAGCTACCAACCATGCGGCCAATTGAACCTTATGTTTAAACAATTGGTTGAGTGACCGATGACTGATTGGTAGAGTGACTTTGCCTGTCCATTCATTTGATAATTTCATCAATGTACCCATCTCCTGATGGCTTAATCCGTATCAGATGTACCACTTACCTCTGAAACCTCTTCAAGCTGCCTAGCAGGTATACTTTGGGATATAATAAAAAAAAAATGACACAACACGGTGGAGGGTAATAACCATATGCTATCTAAAAAAACCAATCTAAACAAGAATTCCACCTAAAACTTAAACATTCGTATTGCGAAGGGTTTTATTAGATAAAATATGGAGCCTTTCTTACCTGAGATGTGCTTATCTCACAGCATTGCTTTGCTGTATAATAAATACCACTTGTCTTATTCACACAGGTGGCTGTGTTGTTTTTGGCCCACTTTATGCCATGCACTGAGAAGTTTGCACATGTGGGAGGGATGTCATCACCACTGCTGCCTGTTTGAGTAAGAAGAGCAGAACTAGTGCTAGTATCTAGGTCCTAGACCTAGATTCTAGGAGAGCAATGCTGAACGTTCAAGGCTTTTGGCAACTTAGCAGATCGGACAAATGACACACCCAGTAGGAGAAAAAGTCCGGATTGCACCTTAGCATAGTGAACTCCACAAATGACTACATTTTAGTTTTTCGGTGGCAGTCGTACTTTAGCTGGACTAAGTGTCACTCGATCATGGTGATCCTTACTCAGAAGAGTCAGCATTAGAGAGCTGTATGGAGCAAGTCACAAACCAATGTTCTCTGATATTTGAAACGCTCAAACTGAAATGACTTTGATTCATGTTTTCCTTCTCCTTTTATGAACAGGAATGCATTACTTACACATGGAAGCCCCAATCCGTGTAATACACCGAGATCTCAAGTCTAGAAACGGTAAGGTCATTTATTCATGTTTTTGTTTGTTTAGTTGTGATAAGGTTTCAAAATTATAACACAACATATAATCATTTAATGCATATTATGCCCAATGCTACAATTTTACAATTGTGTTATTCTTACCAAAATAAGAAAACTATGGTGTTTTTTATTTGTTTATCCAACCAAAAGTGAAGTTACTATGTCATCACGCTTCCTGTTTATAGAGTTTATATTCCTTTTGTTTCATTCATTCCTGTCCACGTAATTTATGTGATCCAGGCATAGCTGGTTTCTCAAATCACTGATCAGTTTTATAACGTTCCAGAAGTTCTGTGTAGCAGTATAATATATGATGCAAAATCATATCTATTGTATTGTTGTAAGTGTCTACATATGTTTGATGTAATATATCTAGCATTATTCCTGACAGTTACGTAAGTTGTGTGTTAATATATATTTATGTGTATTCTTAAACATTTCTAAAAGTGTAAGTTTCCCTCAGCTTTAGGAATCGCTTTCACATTGACTTGCCCAATCATGTTGAATTGAAAATAGACTTTTGCAAAATTTCTCACTGATCTGATTGGACGATTGTATGCAGATCTGCCAATCTGGGAAACTGTATGTCTTTAGT